>NC_143031.1:13597500-13815000 GCF_057628025.1 Oncorhynchus mykiss
CTGCAATCCATAATCCTTTTTTGTGAGATGATTCTCAATCGTTTTTCGTCCATTTTGTTCACCAGTGACCGGACATTAGCGAGGAAAAGGCTAGGTAGTGAAAGCCGATGTGAGGTTAGCTTTTGCCTAGCCCGGAGGACACCCCTGCTTCCCTCGCCTTTGTTTATGATCTCAACGCCGCCTCCGGGTACTTCCTCTCAGCGATGTTTCAGTCTCCCGGGCGTCTTTGCGATCTCCAGTGAAAGTTGTAAGTTCTCAAAAACTCTCTTTGTGCATTGTGTTCCAATATCCAGGAGTCTTTGTTGGCTATATAGAGTGTACGTCAGGCTGTACTGAGTGAATAAACTAAGAACTATTAAGTGAATTACTGCTAATTCGCTAAATCTGTGTAGGTGCCGAGTCTAGCATTGTACACACTCCGCCGTGTTTTAGCTGTGGCGACCTGGCGACCTGCCGTAGCCTTTATATTACAAAGAAGAGAGAAATGGCATTAGAAATTGCATTACATAATGCTAGTTATGTAGCTATGCTCGTTGGTCTGTTCGCCAACAATTTACAATACATAACAATTTCCCTCTATATGAGGTAAAGCAATTACAGTGCCTTCGAAAGTATTCAGACCCCTTGACTTTTTCCACATTTTCTTACGTTACAGCCATATTCTAAAATTGATTCAATTGTTGTTTTTTCCCTCCTCAATCTACACTCAATACCCCATAATGACAAAGCAAAAACAGTTTTTTGACATTATTGCTAATTTATATATATCAAAAAAGGAAATATCACATATACATAATTATTCAGACCATTTACTCATTACTTTGGTGAAGCACCTTTGGCAGCGATTACAGCATCGAGTCTTCTTGAGTGTGACGCTACAAGCTTGGATCTCTCTGTACTTTGCTCATCTTTGCCTCGATCCTGGCAATTCTCCCCGTCCCTGCCGCTGAAAAGCATCCCCACAGCATGATGCTGCCACCACCGTGCTTCACCGTAGGGATGGTGCCAGGTTTCCTCCAGACGTGACACTTGGCATTCAGGCTAAGTAGTTCAATCTTGAATCTTGTTTCTCATGGTCTGAGAGTCTTTAGGTACCTTTTGGCAAACTCAAAGAGGGCTGTCATGTGCCTTTTACTGAGGAGTGGCTTCCGTTTCAATATCTGACATGATACAGGTGTCTTATTTTATTTAAACCCATAACCATGTGTGAGGTGTATACTTTTGTTTCAAGTAGATTTGTTTAAGACTACCAAGACACACTGTGTAACCCTGATTTAGCTCACTGCAGTAAACGGTTATTTGCACTTTCTACATACAGTAGTTAGTTACATATAGCAATTATAAGGTACAGTATATCTACTGTATTCAACTAGTGTTGCCTTCAAACCCATAAATTCTCCTTTAGATTTTAGATAAATTATGAGAAACTACTCACACAAAGCCATGTGACAGCAATGGGAACTTAATGGTATAGCATTGCATGTCATGTCATCTTGTGTCATCATGCCTCGATCATGTCACGCGCAGTCTAGTCGCTGTATGATTTAAGGTAGTTGCCATGCTCCCTTCATCTGCCAGGTACAGATGGCAGACCAGTATTGTTGCAGCAAAATAATCCTGCAGCAACAGGATTTGAATGGTTAGTCTGTAATGTTGCTTGATCAGTGGTTAGTTTATTAGCTGGCCAAAATGAGGATACATGAAAAGTGTAATACAGTTAAAATATCAGTGTGTTAGTGCACGCTTTCAGTTAATTTATGAAAATCATGAAGCTCATCTGCATTTCTTGAGGTGCAGGAAAATTCTCCTCAACAAAAGAGTAATCAAATTAAGATCCTGCATCTGTAGAGTGAATGGAAGAGAAGTTGAGGCTACGGGTCAAAATACATGTACTAGATATGGAATAGGGTGCCATTTGGGATGTAAACTTAATGTTTCCTGTTCTGGCACTACTGATCCTCATGGCCGTGCATTCAACTGAAAAAAAACTGGAATGATGAGCCGCAACAGTGCCTCACATCTGACAAAGGGCATCAGTTTCACTTAAACCTCTACAGTGAAAGCTGATAGGTAGATTTATTTTTTCATTCAAAGTCATCACGTGTGACTGTACATGGGAAAAGAGAGGGCTTAATCCTAATCAGAGATGGGCGTAACTCCAAATACATGCCGAGGGTGAGACTCTGAGGTAAATTTGCATGTTTCTTGTTTGGTTTGGCACAATAGTGACATAGGGTCTTTTGTTGGCATTCTGACATACTTTATTAAACCAAGGTGACCAAATCGGTGTTAGTCTGTATTATCTGATTTTTCATGCAAAGCATGACTAGCCTGCCACTGTCGTACTTCACATGGGATGGGGAGTGGATTTCTAGAATAGAATTAAACTAATTAACATCATCAAATTATGATAATTCCAGTATGAGGAAACAGGTGTGTTATGCATGTCAATGTCTGCCAAATGAAAGGTTATGCTGTTTAAAACTGATGCCAAGTTGTTGTTTTGTCCCATTCAGTGGTTGTAGATGTACTGACAGACAGGCATAACGTAATAATAATTGAGTTTGACAGTGCAGACATTGGTTTAAATTCTCCTGAGCATTTGAAACATACACAGCAATTATCTGCCTTTATTCACAAAACAACCTAAAGTACTCAATCCCAGGTAATACTTTCAACTGTGATGCTAATTCATAAAAGAATGTATTCTGTCTCATAATAGGTTAATCGTTTTCACTCACAGCCACGATGCCATAGTATTGTATTGTAGTATAGTATTGTATTGATTAACCTCCAGAGTCTAAATAGACCAACAGTGAAACAATTGTAAATAAGTTACGAAGTTCATTGCTACAGTAGCCCATTCCTGCTCTCATTTCAGTGTCAAAATGAAAGCTACAAACATCATGTGGAAAAGGTTGTGTCACGGCCTCATCTGGTTTAACCAGTGTTAATACGCACCTCTTTGACCCTGACAGGAGGCTTTATCAACTTGGCTACAGCCCCCTTGTAACCTTGTAACCTTGTAACCTTGTAACCTCCACCACCAGGGCTAATTCACACTGCTCTAGGGGAGATGGGCCAGAGTAATCGCTACAGTAAAACTGGCCTTTAATTTCAAATGCTGACCCCTTTGGGACCAGATGGAAAGAAAAGGGGATATGGCAATAATACCGGAGCTATGGAGAGGCAGCCTATACCATCCTCCTGACTCCGGGACCACTGCCCTGACAAGGCCATGTATAATATGAGGCGAAATTGGTTACTGTGGCTCAATGTCTCTCTAAGTGACTCCAGTGACTCCAGACTCTGTCAGAGTCAAAACCCCAGAAAATCTCCACATGATACAGCCCAGTCTCTGTAAAGACACTCAATCACTCTCAGAAAAGTTCACACACAAAGACTGACCTATCCATTCGTCCTATTTTAGCTTGTTTGGACATACGTACAATGCATTCAGACTTTTTCCATATTTTGTTACGTTACAGCCTTATTCTTAAATGGATTAAATGTTTTTCCCCTCAATCTACACACAATACCCCATAATGACAAAGCAAAAACTGTTTTTTAGATTTTTGCCAGGTGCCAGGTGCCAGGTTTCCTCCAGATGCGACGCTTGGCATTCAGGCATTGTTGATTCTCATTGCCTGAGAGTCCTTTAGGTGCCTTTTGGCAAACTCCAAGCGGGCTCCCATGTGCCTTCCACAGAAGAACTCTGTAGCTATGTGAAAGTCCAAGGCCCTTCTCCCCCGATTGCTCAGTTTGGCCAGGCGGCCAGCACAGGGAAGAGTCTTGGTGGTTCCAAACTTCTTCCACTTAAGAATGATGGAGGCCACTGTGTTCTTGGGGACCTTCAATGCTGCAGACATTTTTTGGTACCCTTCCCCAGATCTGTGCCTCGACACAATCCTGTCTCGGAGCTCCAAGGACAATTCCTTCGACCTCATGGCTTGGTTTTTGCTCTGACATGCGCTGTCAACTGTGGGAACTTATATAGACAGGTCTGTTCCTTTTCAAATCATGTCCAATCAATTGAATTTACCACAGGTGGACTCCAATCAAGTTGTAGAAACATCTCAAGGATGATCAACTAAACAGGATGTAGCTGAACTGAGTTTTGAGTCTCATTGCAAAGGGTCTAAATACTTACGTAAATAAGGTATTTCTGTTTTCAAAAAAACTGTTTTCACTTTGTCATTATGGGTATTGATGAGGATTATGTTTTATTTAATCCATTTTAGAATAAGGCTGTAACGTAACAAAATGTGGAAAAGGGGAAGGGGTCTTTCCGAATACCCTGTACATGAAGTATGTATTTGTTTTCTTTCCTCTTCTGCAATGATTAACACTGCGTTTTCCTGACATGTTGTCTTTTATTAACCCTGATTGACATTGACTCTGAGCAGTCATGGCGCTGAACAATGGAGGACGGTGGTTGTGTCAGATTTGAAGAGGAAGATGCACAGTGACACGCTTCCTCTGCAGCATGCCTCATCTCTATGCCATTTGTCTCACTGGATTCAATTGCCACATGTATTGCACTCAGGTGTCATATAGACACAGAGAGTACACAGAGAGAGTCTGTGTCATCCCTTTACGTTTTACAAGTGATACTTATGGATGGAGAGTGGGGACACAGCGTTTCTGAATTCATCCAACTGGCAATGTCATCGGCTGAATGCTCTCTGGAAATTGGCAAGCCATTATTTATACATGCTAGTCGCAAATAAATAACACAGTGGGTCAAATGAACCAAGGCCTTGCCACTATTATTTTCAGTATATATGACATGGAGCCAAATGGCTGAAGAAAGCTAGCTCCATGCTTCTTGCTGATGCAGTTTAGCCTATTCCGTGATCATAGTTCAACATGCTCTTCACCATGATCATAGTGGATCTGAGTGGGACTGCTGGCTGGTGAGTGGTGAAAGGCTGATTATAGGCCATGGATTTCCCTCAGAGGGAACTGTATTTTAGTGCTGCCCCCACTGTGTACTGTATTCACTCTCCCAAGTCCAACTGCAGCCAAACCCAATCACATCCCCAGCTCTGACGCGCAGCTCCGACTGCAGCCAAACCCAATCACATCCCCAGCTCTGATGCAAAGCTCCGACTGCAGCCAAACCCAATCACATCCCCATCTCTGATGCACAGCTTCGACTGCAGCCAAACCCAATCACATCCCTAGCTCTGACGCACAGCTCCGACTGCAGCCAAACCCAATCACATCCCCAGCTCTCACGCCGAGCTCTGGCTGCAGCCAAACCCAATCACATCCCCAGCTCTGACGTCGAGCTCTGGCTGCAGCAAAACCCAATCACATCACCAGCTCTGACGCACAGCTCCGACTGCAGCCAAACACAATCACATCCACCGCTCTGACGCACAACTCCGACTGCAGCCAAACCCAAACACATCCCCAGCCACTGCCTCTACTCTTTGTGTGTCTACATTCTGGTCTCTGTGGGTCTACTCTGTTGCCACGTGGAGTCACTTTGAACAGATAGTGTTTCATGTGGTAGGTCATGCTGTGCCAGGATCTCTCATTCTTCACAGCAAGGACCCATGTTCTGGATGAACTAGACAAGACGAGGCTGACCTGAACCATTTTCTCCTCAGGTGTTCATTGTCCATATTTCTGTTCAATAGTGATGTTAAATACAGTAGCTTGATGATGTTATATAGCTTGTTGATAATTTGAGAAAGCCACCTCCTAATGGCCTGTTTAGTGTTCATTAAAGTTGAAATTTGAGTTGAAAATAGAGTAAGACATTGAGATGGGAAGAGAACAAGGGGAGGAGCCTTCCAGTTTCAGTTCCATTGTCTCTGGGTCCCTTGACCAGAACATTTCCCATTAGTAAGGCTGCAATCTCTTATGTCGTGTGTGTGTGTGTGTGTGTGTGTGTGTGTGTGTGTGTGTGTGTGTGTGTGTGTGTGTGTGTGTGTGTGTGTGTGTGTGTGTGTGTGTGTGTGTGTGTGTGTGTGTGTGTGTGTGTGTGTGTGTGACCGTGAGCACTAAGATCTCCTACTAAAATACACAATCTGGGCCCAGTTTTTCAAATGTCACCAATCTGGATTTCGCACAGAAATATAATGAATAGAACATGAGTCCCCATTCAAGTCAATGATTCGTCCATTCTAGTCATTCTATTACTATGCATTCAATCCGAAATCGTTCTAGATCACTTTTATAAAACTGGGCACAGGAGACTTTTGCCCAGACGTTTGCACAGCCACTTTTCAAAATGCCCTTTTTTTTCTTTTTTTTTTTCTTAATAAGTGAAAACTTTTATTAGGGGCTTGTTTCATCTGCATCTTGAAGACAGTCGGCATCCTAATTGCATTGAAGAACAAGATGTGGCTGTTCAAAGCAAACACCAGTTTATCTCTCTTCTCCGTTTATCTGTTTCCATCAGTGCAGACAGCCCATGCAAGCCTGATTCAAATGAGAATGGACCATTATCCAGTGCTGCATAGCCTCAGCGGGAAGCCTGGGGAAGCAAGAGCCGGTCGGTAGCTTGATTATGCAGTAGTTCATTACATTCATACAATGTGGCTTCTCTCCTGGCAGTCTAATGGCCCCTGATTTACATGCAGGTATGCTACAGCGCTGCTGATTGGACTTTGCCATTTTCTCCAACTGTGAATCTCTTCTTTTTTTCTTCTTTTTTTTTTACAATGGAGGATACTGAAGACAGGGCCATTGCATTGGGCTAGCTGCCATTCTCTGCTTCTTCAAATACAGTATGGGCATTTGGTTTTAATGGCTGGCTTTAGATTGTGTTGATTGCTTTGCGTAAGTGCTCTGTCACGTTCAGTGTCTGCCTCAAGCTTTTTCGTGACCTTGGGACTATAAGGTTCTATCTGTGCCAAGGATAGTTCTGAGATATTGAGCATCACAGTTTTCACATCCCGGATCTCAGAACTGTTTGGTAGTGAATGCGCCTTTCATAACCCATTGAGGTCCTCGCCATAAAAGGTACCTAAAGTACAGAAAAACACTATTTTACCAAGATAGATTTAGAACAATTCATCAAATATATTAATACATGTATTATATGATCATCAGATGAACTGCTGTCATTGCTGAACAACGATGTGACAAAATTTCTGACCGTGTTAATTTGCTTGTGTGCCATTATTCCTGGCTAGAACAGCTAGACCATACTTAGGAGGTGACTGTCATGGTTCCACCTGTCACCAGAGGATGCCAGAGACCGTCCTAGAGACATTACCAACACTCAGGTGTGTCCTATTTACTCATTATGATTTCCCTGTTAAAAGAGGAGAGTTTTCTGTTGTCCTTTGCTGAAGCTTGATTTATGTACCGTGTGTCTCCTGAGTGACTTTTTGAGAATTAGTGTTTGTTGTTTTCCCAGTGTTACTGTGATCCTTCTGTTATCGTTTCTCAGTAAAGTATAATGTTTATCCTTAACCGCTGATTCTTCGTCTGGTCTCTTCTCTGCACCTGGGTCCAACCTCACCATGTCACAATGGCAAAGATGTGTTCTGGTTGGTCTGTCTTTATTTATTCAGGCTTGTGATTGGATTGCAGACAGAACCTTATAGCACCAAGTTCAAATGGGTTTATGCAGAAGATAGAATTTAGTATTTTTTTTTTTACTTAGATATTTTTTATTTTATAAATGACTTCACAGACATGAAGAACCATCTAAAGATCAATTATATATGACTAACTCATTTTTGACATATGTCAACCGTATGGTTCTTTTCCACTGCACGGCCATGCCAGGCCGTAAATATCATATAATTTCCATTTACCCATGATTCCTGGAACCAAGCTGGATATTCACCCTCATTTGATATCTGGTACTAATCTCGAACCAAGTAGGCCGTGGGTGGGTTTACAAATGGCGGTACTCATTGATAGGTCTCATGCAATGTCAGTGTTGCGAATGTTGTTAATACTCATGCAATGTCAGTGTTGTGAATATTGTTAATACTCATGCAATGTCAGTGTTGCGAATGTTGTTAATACTCATGCAATGTCAGTGTTGCGAATGTTGTTAATACTCATGCAATGTCAGTGTTGCGAATGTTGTTAATACTCATGCAATGTCAGTGTTGCGAATGTTGTTAATACTCATGCAATGTCAGTGTTGCGAATGTTGTTAATACTCATGCAATGTCAGTGTTGCGAATGTTGTTAATACTCATGCAATGTCAGTGTTGCGAATGTTGTTAATACTCATGCAATGTCAGTGTTGCGAATGTTGTTAATACTCATGCACGAGTCACTGGTGCCATTCTTCTAAGAGAAGTTCAATCTGACTACAAACGGTACCGGTACACTAATGAATAACTCTAAAGTTAAAAAATGAATATTGGAGGCAGCAAATTGGTCAGTTGGAGATGTCAAAGCGCTTTGAGCAGATGTTGGATACATTAGCCGAAATGGGAATCCATCGGTCAGTAAAACACTGCAGGCGAGAATATAGAATATATTCAAGATAAAGATATAAAAAAAGATAAGACCATAACAACAAAAGTAGATCAGAGTCCAGCTGCGATATTTTTTATTTTTTACATTTATTTCACTAGGCAAGTCAGTCTCTGCCTGGCCGGCTCCCCTCTCTCCACTGGGAATCTCTGCCTCTAACCCTATTACAGGGGCTGAGTCACTGGCTTACTGGTACTCTTCCATGCCGTCCCTAGGAGGGGTGCATCACTTGAGTGGGTTGAGTCACTGACGTGGTCTTCCTGTCTGGGTTGGCGCCCCCCCTTGGGTTGTGCCGTGGCGGAGATCTTTGTGGGCTATACTCTGGCTTGTCTCAGGACGGTAAGTTGGTGGTTGAAGATATCCCTCTAGTGGTGTGGGGGCTGTGCTTTGACAAAGTGGGTGGGGTTATATCCTGCTTGTTTGTCCCTGTCCAGGAGTATCGTCGGATGGGGCCACTGTCTCCCCGACCCCCTACTGTCTCAGCCTCCAGTATTTATGCTGCAGTAGTTTATGCGTCGGGGGGCTAGGATCAGTCTGTTATATCTGGAATAATTCTCCTGTCTTATCCGGTGTCCTGTGTGAATTTAAGTATGCTCTCTCTCTCGGAGGAGGAGGACCTGAGCCCTAGGACCATGCCTTAGGACTACCTGGCCTGATGACTCCTTGCTGTCCCCAGCCCACCTGGCCGTGCTGCTACTCCAGTTTCAACTGCTCTGCCTGCAGCTATGGAACCCTGACCTGTTCACCTGATGTGCTACCTGTCCCAGACTTGCTGTTTTCAACTAGAGACAGCAGGAGCGTATTTAGATACTCAATGTGATCGGCTACGAAAAGCTAACTGACATTTACTTCTGAGGTGCTGACCTGTTGCACCCTCGACAACCACTGTGATTATTATTTGACCCTGTTGGTCATGTATGAACATTTGAACATCTTGGCCATGTTCTGTTATAATCTCCACCAGGCACAGCCAGAAGAGGACTGGCCACCCCTCATAGCCTGGTTCCTCTCTAGGTTTCTTTCTAGGTTCTGGCCTTTCTAGGGAGTTTTCCTAGCCACCGTGCTTCTACACCTGCATTGCTTGCTGTTTGGGGTTTTAGGCTGGGTTTCTGTACAGCACTTTGAGATATCAGCTGATGTAAGAAGGGCTTTATAAATAAATTTGATTTGATGAACAAATTCTTATTTTCAATGATGGCCTAAGAACAGTGCGTTACTGCCTTGTTCAGGGGCAGAATGACAGATTTTTTTTACCTTGTTAGCTCAGGAATTCGATCTTGCAACTTTTCAGTTACTAGTTCAACGCTCTAACCACTAGGATACCTGCCTGTCCAGTCATGTCTTCAGTGTAGTCCACACAGCTACTGTCATTGTAGCGTATAGAGACCAAACTAGTGTACAAACAATCCTAAAACTATATACATATACAAGCATAAGGAAACCTATAATACAATATATTCATGTGACTTTGTGAAGATCTATTTTCTGAACCTAACTTGCTTACCACTTTTTCCATGTGGTTTCTTCCTTCAGACTCCATGAAATGATGACCACTTCCTAAATATTCGGTCACATTATTTAATGTTATGTTTCCTAGAAACAAGAGGTTGCTCTACTCACCCATTGACTCAATTTACCATACTCTCCCATATGCAGGTGACACACATTGCTACTCTACACACAGGAGTACTGATGACTCAGTATCAGTAGCATCTCCTCTGACTACAAGAGACAGAAAAGAAGGGGGGAGATTGAGACTAGGAAAAGGGTGAGAGTTGCTTAAGGGTCCTGAGTGGGCAGACGCTGCCACCCAATCTGCCAGTCCATCATGCCGTCTGTTGTGCCCAGCCCGAGTCCTGACGTCACCCACTCAGGGCCCAGCTTCCTGCCTCTGCCTGCTTCCCCCTCTTCCCCACACTCCCACCCTGGCCTCCATATGGCCAAGCAGTTTGGAGCCAGCGATGGGCCCCAGCACCAAGGCTTCATGGCTCTGTGGCTCAGCCTCAGCATGGACATATGGCCCTGCTGCGGTCCGATGACACACGATCCACTGATGCCGGCTACCACGCACATGGCCAGCCAATGTTTTATCCCGCACGGAGGACGTAGGTTTAACTGGGGTACCAGCATGTTTGTTTTCTCCATTTTGGTCATGTGGTTTCTCACATGGTTTCTTTTATTTTCCTTGTGCGTCTACCCCTGTAACGCTGTCATGGTTGTGATGTGATGGATCTGTGTGAGTGAGCTGAGGAGTGAGGATGATCTGATGATCGCATGTAGCTCTAAAGTGTATCTCACAAATCCTCTATATCATTCAGAGGACAAGAACCATACAGTTGCTGTACCCCATATTAACCCTCCTTGCTGGAGGTAGAGGAGGTTTCTCCTGGAGGTAGAGGAGGATGTTGCTGGGGGTGGAGGGGGATGTTTCTGGGAGTACAGGGGGATGTTTCTGGGAGTAGAGGGGGATGTTGCTGGGGGTAGAGGAGGATGTTTCTGGGGTAGAGGAGGATGTTTCTGGGAGTAGGGGGGGGATGTTGCTGGGGGTAGAGGAGGATGTTGCTGGGGGTAGAGGAGGATGTTTCTGGGAGTAGGGGGGAATGTTGCTGGGGGTAGAGGAGAATGTTTCTGGGAGTAGAGGGGGATGTTGCTGGGGGTAGAGGAAGATGTTGCTGGGGTAGAGGAGGAGGTTGTTGGGGGTAGAGGAGGATGTTGCTGGGGGTAGAGGAGGATGTTTCTGGGGGTAGAGGAGGATGTTGCTGGGGGTAGAGGAGGATGTTTCTGGGGGTAGAGGAGGATGTTTTTGGGAGTAGAGGGGGATGTTGCTGTGAGTAGAGGAGGATGTTTCTGGGGGTAGAGGAGGATGTTGCTGGGGTAGAAGAGGATGTTGCTGGGGGTAGAGGAGGATGTTGCTGGAGGTAGAGGAGGTTTCTCCTGGGGGTAGAGGAGGATGTTTCTGGGGGTAGAGGAGGATGTTTCCGGGGGTAGAGTAGGATGTTTCTGGGAGTAGAGGGGGATGTTGCTGTGAGTAGAGGAGGATGTTGCTGGGGGTAGAGGAGGATGTTGCTGGGGGTAGAGGAGGATGTTGCTGGGGGTAGAGGAGGTTGTTGCTGGGGGTAGAGGAGGATGTTGTTGGGGGTAGAGGAGGATGTTTCTGGGAGTAGAGGGGGATGTTGCTGGGGGTAGAGGAGGATGTTGCTGGGGTAGAGGAGGATGTTATATTAAATAGTCAAAATAAAGAAAAACCCTTGAATGAGTAGGTGTGTCCAAACTTTTGACTGGTACTGTATATATATCTATACAGTATATATCACAATCCTGAAGAAGTAGTCCGATTTTAGCATGTAAATCTTGGTGGGGCAAACTCCCCCAAAAATGTTGAGATACCTGCAAAGCCACGTCACTAAACTAAACACAACACTAAACAATACATTAATTGCACTATAATGGTGACAAACATGCACACAAACTGTTAGGGCCTACATAAAACTGTCCCAACAGGAGAGCTTTCCTTCAGCACCATGGAGTGACTCCTTACCACAGCTACACCTGGCTATCAGCGGAGCCTTGTCTGGCAGCAAAACAGTTCATTCAGCCTCATTTACTGCCTTTTAAAAAGAATATGGCTGATATGGCTGACTTGCCAAAACAAATGTGGTTTCTACTGACAATTGAGATGTTCAAACTATGGCATAAGGGAAAGATGAGCAGATAAGTGGCAATCCATATTTTCGATAAAGACATTCATGAGTGAGCTAAGATGGATGTAGTCAATTTACAGTGGGGAAAAAAAGTATTTAGTCAGCCACCAATTGTGCAAGTTCTCCCACTTAAAAAGATGAGACAGGCCTGTAATTTTCATCATAGGTACACTTCAGCTATGACAGACAAAATGAGAAAAAAAAACACATTGTAGGATTTTTAATGAATTTATTTGCAAATTATGTTGGAAAATAAGTATTTTCCACAAACTATTTGCTCAGTACTTTTGAAATGTACAGCAACAGAATTCAGAACATGGGCCGTTCTTATAGTAATCTCCCTGTACACCAAGTCAGAACTGAAGGATAAATAAAGGGGGCATATAAGCAGACAATGAAAGCTCTTTCAATATTCGTTGATGACGTTTCAATAAAATAGGCCATAGCCTATATATGCACAACCAAGTCAGAACTGTAGGCTAAGTTATGAGGGGGAAAGGGACAAAATCATCAGGGTGAGGTACATGGGCTACTAACAGCTTACTATACAACATACTGTACACTTAGTATTTCTTTATTGGCTGCAGTTGAAGTGAGAAGTTCAAATACAGTTAGTTTGGAATCATTTAAACTAGTTTTTCAACCAATCCACATATTTCTTGTTAACAAACTATAGTTTGGCAAGTCGGTTAGGACATCTACTGTGTGCATGACAAGTATTTTTTCCAACAATTGTTTACAGACAGATTATTTCACTTATAATTCACTGTATCAATATTCCAGTGGGTCAGAAGTTTACATACACTCAGTTGATTGTGCCTTTAAACAAAACGATGTCATGGCTTTTGAAGATTCTGATAGGCTAATTGACATCATTTGAGTCAATTGGATGTGTACCTGTGGATGTACTTCAAGGCCTACCTTCAAACTCTGTGCCTCTTTGCTTGACACCATGGTGAAATCAAAATAAATCAGCCAAGACCTCAGAAAAAAATTGTAGACCTCCACAAGTCTGGTACATCCTTTGGAGCAATTTCCAAATGCCTGAAGGTACCACATTCGTCTGTACAAACAATAATACACAAGAATAAACACCATGGGACCATGCAGCCGTCATACCACTCAGGAAGGAGAAGTGTTCTGTCTCCTAGAGATTAATGTACTTTGGTGCGAAACGTGCAAATCAATCCCAGAACATCAGCAAAGGACCTTGTGAAGATGCTGGAGGAAACAGGTACAAAAGTATATATATCCACAGTAAAACAATTCCTATCTCGACATAACCTGAATGGCCGCTCAGCAAGGAAGAAGCCACTGCTCCAAAACTGCCATGAAAAATACATACTATGGTTTGCAACTGCACATGGGGACAAAGATCATACTTCTTGGAGAAATGTCCTCTGGTCTGATGAAACAAAAATAGAACTGTTTGGCCATAATGACCATTGTTATGTTTGTAGAAAAAAGGAGGAGGCTTGCAAGCCAAAGATCACCATCCCAACCGTGAAGCACGGGGGTGGCAGCATCATGTTGTGGGGTACTTTGCTCCAGGAGGGACTGGTGCACTTCACAAAATAGATGGCGTCATGAGGAAAGAAAATTATGTGGATAATGTGGATGTGGATATGTGGATAATGAGCAGCATCTCAAGACATCAGTCAGGAAGTTAAAGCTTGGTCGCAAATGAGTCTTCCAAATTGACAAGCATACTTCCAAAGTTGTGGCAAAATGGCTTAAGGACAAGAAAGCTAAGGTATTGGAGTGGCCATCACAAAGCCCTGGCCTCAATCCCATAGAACATTTGTGGGCAGAACTGAAAAAGCGTGTGTGAGCAAGGAGGCCTACACCAACCAAATACTAATATAGTGTATGTAAACTTCTGACCCAATGGAATGTGATGAAAGAAAGAAAAGCAGTAATAAAACATTCTCTCTACTATTATTCTGACATGTAACATTCTTAATATAAATGGTGATTCTAACTGACCTAAGACAAGGAATTTCTACTCTTATTAAATGTCAGGAATTGTGAAAAAATGAGTTTAAATGTAGGTTAAGGCTAAGGTGTATGTAAACTTCTGACTTCAACTGTACATATCTCCCAGGCATATTACATCATTTATGCAGCATTATACAATACATTTTTGTACTCATCTTGTTGTACTGTGCTCACGTGAACAGGAAGGAGGCGGTCCTTCTTGTGGGCAAATTTTGTCATCAAAATTTGTAATCATTCTCTGGATTTAAAATCTGTCATTCTCTGGATTTATGGAGGTTTCAAGACATTTGGGAACTCTGGAAAAAAAACAAGATTGAATCATGACATCAGTGATCTTCAGGTCGGAGCTCTAGATAGAGGCCTGAGATCCCGACTTAGAATTCAGAGTTGGTGACCACTCAAAACGTTTTTCTGAGATTTCCAAGTTCCGAGTTTCCAGTTGTTCTGAATGCGGCAGAAGTCATATTGGATTGACAGCATGGCCAATGTATTCAACTTTTTTCTGGCCCATGGTGTAGAATGTTTATCCTGTTAAGCTTGGAAAAGAGAACCATACTTGGACCACACACACTCTCTGCTGAATAACAGGCTAGTGATTGCTTTGCAACGCTTGCAGTAGGCCACTGATTCCTTCCAAACCACTCATTGTTGAATTTGTTGTGTAACGTTTATGTCCAATGGCCGATGAGCACCGATACATATTATCTGTTGACATGTTGACATGATCAGTCCAGTCAAGGCTATGGTAGATATAACGTGATTTAACATAATTTTATCTGTGGCCAATGACCTTGAGCCTTCTTGGATGGGCACTTCTAATGTAAATCTATAGCAGCACCCAAGGGGCTTGAATTTTCGAGCTCTCCCTGTAGATTTTGAGGTGACGTAGTTTCCCCATGAGTGACAGAACACTGAGCCAATCATGGTGCAACTAGAGAAGATTACCAACCCCTACGCTCTGTATTTTCTGCAGGATGCCCCTCCACCACAGAAAGCACTGAACTAGGCTGAAACACCTGCATTTTGGAGCTGCCTTACTCTAGAAAGATAAAAGGAGATTATGTTTGTATGCGGCTTTATTAACTCAATAATAATGTGTTTACATTGTTTGCAAACTGATATGAGGCACGTACTGTATTAATGCCAAGATAACATGCAAAACAGGCAAAATATATATATACAGTATATTTACAGCTCTGCCCCACCTGCCTTGAATGACGGGTCGACACTGGCATTTCTATCTGCAATGTTCCAAAACGTTTTCGTAGAGAACATCGCCATGATGTGAAAATATCTGATGTGATTGGTCAAAACCAACATATTTCATACAGTAACTTTGACTTGCCAAGGATTCCAGCACTCTGTTCCAGATGTGCTTTGATAATGAGTGCTGATTAGTGCAAATCTTTAAGAATTAATCCCAGATTAACTCCTGAAATGGATCAATGCAACCAACAATAGCCATTAATATCATAAGCTCTTACGTTCACTCAATATGATTTGAGTCGTGAGCTTTTGCAGTTCAAACTAAAATGTCTCTCATATTATATGAGAGTATGGGATACTTATACAAAAATAGTATTACACTATACGTATAAAGAGGACAATGAATTCAGAGCCACTAAGGATTCTAATTACAGTGGCAAGAAAAAGTATGTGAACCCTGTGGAGTTACCTGGATTTCTGCATAAATTTGTAATACAATTTGACCTGATCTTCGTCTTAGTCACAACAATAGACAAACACATTGTGCTTAAACTAATAACACACAAATTATTGTATTCAAACATTCATAGTGTAGGTTGGAAAAAGTATGTGAACCCCTAGGCTAATTACTTTTCCAAAAGCTAATTGGAGTCATGAGTCAGCTTACCTGGAGTCCAATCAATGAGACAAAATTAGAGATGTTGGTTGGAGCTGCTCTGCTCTATAAAAAACACTTACAAAATTATTTGAGCTTGCTATTCAAAAGAAGCATTGCCTGATGTGAACTATTCCCCGAACCAAATAGATCTCAGAAGACCTAAGATCAAGAAATGTTGACTTGCATAAAGCTGGAAAGGGTTACAAAAATATATCCAAAAGCCTTGATGTTCATCTGTCCACGGTAAGACAAAATGTCTATAAATCGAGAAAGTTCAGCACTGTTTCTATTCTCCCTAGGAGTGGCCGTCCTGCAAAGATGACTGCAAGAGCACAGCGTAGAATGCTCAACAAGGTTGAAGAATCCTAGAGTGTCAGCTAAAGACTTACAGAAATCTCTGGAACATGTTAACATCTCTGTTGACGAGTCTACGATATGTAAAACACTGAACAAGAATGGTGTTCATGGGAGGACACCACGGAAGAAGCCACTGCTGTCCAAAAAACCCATTGCTGTACGTCTGAAGTTAACAAAAGAGCACCTGGATGTTCCACAGCACTTCTGGAAAAATATTCAGTGGACAGATTCAACTAAAGTTTAGTTGTTTGGAAGAAACACGCAACACTATGTGTGCAGAAAAAAAGACACAGCACAACAACATCAAATCCTCATCCCAACTGTAAAGTATGGTGGAGGGAGCATCATGGTTTGGGGCTGCCTCAGGGCCTGGACAGTTTGCTATCATCGACGGAAAAATGAATTCCCAAGTTTATCAAGACATTTTGCAGGAGAATGTAAGGCTATCTGTCCGCCAATTGAAGCTCAACAGAAGTTGTGTGATGCAACAGGAAAACGACCCAAAACACAGAAGTAAATCAACAAAAGAATGACTTCAACAGAAGAAAAAACGCCTTCTGGGGTGGCCCAGTCCTGACCTCAACCCGATTTAAAATACTGAGCGGTTCACACTAGACATCCTTATAATATTGCTCAACTGAAACAGTTTTGTAAAGATGATTGGTCCAAAACTCCTCCTGATAGTTGGGCAGGTCTGATCCACAACTACAGAAAACGTTTGGTTGAGTGTATTGCTGCCAAAGAAGAGTCAACCAGTTATTACATCCAAGGGTTCACATACTTTCCCCACCCTACACTGTGAATGTTTACACGGTGTGTTCAATAATGACATGAAAACGTACAATTGTTTGTGTATTATTAGTTTAAACAGACTGTGTTTGTCTATTGTTGTGATTTAGATGAAGATCAGATAAAATTTTATGACCAATTAATGGAGAAATCCAGGTAATTCCAATGGGTTCACATACTGTTTCTTGTCACTGTACTTGCATGGTATTACTGAACTATCATGAGATAAATATTGAGCTAAGAACTTATTGATGTACACAGCCCTCTATCGGTTGTTTTCTAAAATAAGCATATTTCCCTTGAAAATGAATACTTCTATGAAGTATTTTAGTTCACATAATTTGAAATACAATTATGATATTTCACTCAAAAATATGTTTGACGCAGCCACACGTGGATGAAAAAGACAGACATATACTGACAAAAAAATGTAATACAATAACATCCCTCTCTCTCTCTCTCTCTCTTACACACACACACACACACAAACACACACCATCCCAACCTACTATCTGTGCAGTTTTTGGCATCAGCTGCAGTCTGGTCACGTCCTCTGTAGTGGATGCAGTTTAAAGAGGTGTGCTCAACTGCTCGCTGTGTGTGTCCCACCCTGTGCCCCACCTGTTCCTCTACCCGGTGCCACGCTACACTGGCACGGTCCCCTTCCCCCTCCCCATAACAGCTGCCACAGCAGGAGGTTGTACGAGTAAAATAAATTACAAACATCTGCAGCACACAGATTAATGGGGCAAATGATCTGTAAACTGGGCCTGGCGGTTCTCGATCTGTTCGTCCAAGCATATTGATGAGACAGAGGGAAAGGAACCGGGAACCAACAATATGACAGTCATCTCTCAAAACATGAGGCATAAAAAAACATAGATTTTCTTCCACTTCTAATTTGCTATGTTTTTTTCCCATGAGACAATTTCATTTGTATTCTATATAATTTCGGTCACAGTCTATATAATTTCGGTCACAGCAGCCAGAATGAATACAACTTGAAATAATCCCATGTCTTTGAATAATTTTCTTATAAAATGATTATGTTGTTATGGGTGATGGAGGAATCAATTCATTCAATTCACCATAAAGTATTTTGAATTAGATTTTTATTTAAAATATGTGTATTTCTTTTTAATTCAGGGGGATACAGACTTAGCGGCACAGGATTTATCACCTATATCCCATACTGATAAATATCATTTTGAACTAGACTTACAGTACTATATTACAACCAACCCCTGTGGATAATTGCCATATAGTGACATTTAGTGAAGCCCGTTCCAATCTTTCCATGCCAGACCTCACTGCCGTCCCCAAAGTTGAGGCCATAGTTAAGGACAAGCCTATTACTTTGATTAGGACTAGTTTGTTATTGCTGTGTTAATCAGGACAGGGAACGCGATCATCAGCGGCCAGGGACCCCTGATGACTCTCCCATCTGGGCTAAAAATATCGGAAGCTTTCTGAAAGCCTTAATCATAGTTGCCCTGTCAGAGGTCTCTGAGTGCTGTAGCTAGCTGCAGGGACTCTGCTGAAAGACGGACAGACAGAGGAGAACTGCTCTGAGTCTCTGGGAGTTCAGGAAGGGCCCCGTTCATCTGCTGATAAAGGCTGGTGTGCTCGCTTGCTGTGGCTAGCCGTTTGCTTACCTCCAGCCAGCCCTCGGTGTGGAAGAGGAAATTGAATAATAAGCTCATCTGGAAATCTGCTTTCAAGTGGGGAGCATGTGCTCCCAGGGCCCAGAATGTAGGTCATGTTTAAAACGCTAATCAGGCAGCATGCAGCCAGGGTGCTGGTGCAATGGAAGAAAAATATAACAGGCATCGACTGTTTTTTTTGTTGTATATTATTTTATTTGGTGTGGGGGGGGGGGGGGGTAGTGCTTCATATCTTTTTTGACAGTCTTGTCTTCCCCTTCCCATTGTCTTTCACAGACGACTATGTTTAAAAGGCAAACTTGGTGATTGGAGGAAATGCACATCCAGAATACATACACAGATACCACCTTCATCTCATACGACAGAGAACAGAGAAATGGTAATATTACATCCTGTCAAAACATCCACTCCTCTTTCAATGTATGAATAGGTGTCATTGCATATCACCAATACTGTCAATGGCATTGTACAACAAGCAACCAAACAGTTGAGTGTCAAGGGGACAGAAATGCAGGTAAAGCCCCTGAACCTAAACATATCTTAGTAAATAAAGGTCAAGAGGGGGTTGACTAGTATAGTTGGAGGAGGAAAAGAACTGTAGAATCAGTATGGATCCTGCGGGAAGAATCATGTCCTTGGTTGCACCAGACGCAGGGGGAGAACATAGAGATCCTATTCAATTACTAGAGGGGTTATGCCATAAACCCTCAAAGTTCCAGAATGTGGTGAAAATGGCAGCCATATTAGTCAAGGACAAAATCCAAACCAGTTTAATTGGAATGAATGGCAATAGAGGCATAATCCTGATTTTACTTATGCAGGAAAATATTGTCTGTTTACTAAAACATATGATGCAGAATGATTTCCCTATGGAAATGAGCAGTGGAGAGTTTAAAGGTCAAGTTAACATGGTCTTTATTAAATTCAGCACATGCAGAGGGTGCGATAAAGCGCAGGCAGACAGGGTCCTTTCACCTGACGTCATCACACCGCCTCACCCTCACTCCCTCTGATTCCAATCATGGGACTCAGGTCTGGTGAGGGTTGCATTAGTTCTGCACCACTGGCCACAGACACCGCTCCTGCATAGTTATGGTACCTTTCACTAGTCATATTCCTCTCTATAAAGACTCTCCAGAATTACTTTCCCTCCCAATATCAGGATTATGGCAGGTGGAGAAGAGTCTCTTGCCCTCAGATGATTTGGAAAAGACAGATTTGGATGAAAGGCAAAGCTCAGCGCAGAGTGGAAATTATCTTCAGAGATATATTTTAAAGTAGTTTGATTTTTTTTTGCAATCGTAATTAACGTTAGAGACAAACAAAGCCAAATTAGCAGACTGGTAACGTGAAAATCAGAGCCCAGAACAAATGGGTCACAATGCCAAATTATTAAAAAATATACGGTATATTCTTTGGCTGTCAAAACAACACAGTCCCATTCATTTTTCCAACTCTCAAGAAAAGGTAACTATAATTATCCCAGTGGCGTTGAGTACTGTAAGTGTTCAGAAAAAGTCTAGAATGACCCCTCTCCTTTAACTCGGCTTCATCACAATTATATTTTTTTGAGAGAAACAAGGACACAGAACATTTGTAGAGCTTACAGACTTAAAGACTATCTCTCTGTTGTTGTTTTCCTCAGAGACAGACATTGAATCTATTTCACCCAGTAAAGTAATACGCTCTGACATTCTTTGAAAACAAAATACACTAAAGTCTAATTATTTACAGTAGACAAACATAGCTTTTTAAAATATATTCTCACAGCTATCGGCTCCAATGAACATAAGATTACTTGTGCAATTGATAGGAATATAGTCATGAAATAATAACATATTGATTTCTGTTGATGCAATTGCATTCATGGCTTTCCATTGCCAAATGTCCAATGGAAGGTAAATCATTAGGCGCCCATCTGGGTAGAACCCAGCTGACATAATGAATGTTGATTATTTTCAAATGATTTCATACAACATTAAACCCAGAGATGGAGAGTTCTCACTGGGGCCTGGTGGGATGTTAGGATACAAACATATTAGTCTCAGAGTGCCAGAGAGAAAGAGAGAGTCAGGACTCAGGACGAAGTCTAGCATGTCCTCACACTCATCCAGGCCATATAATAAGAGAGTTTGGCTAGGTTTTAGAACGGTCGCCATGTTAGCGCATTTATTATTGAAAATGTGGTAACAATATAAGAGCGCCTCCGACAACTCCCTATCAAATGACCCGCTGTAAACAAGCAAACAGAGCAGTGAATTTAACAGATGTTTTCATTGATTAGCGTTCAGGATAATGTGTATCCAAGTCGGTACTTTGTTGTGGTGTCAACAAATTGCATATCTGATTTCACTGGACATCTTCATAGGTTTGGAAAACTGTTGGTAAATTTCTTCAACAAATGATCAGGTCTATATAATTATCAAATATACATTAGTAATGGAAAGGAAACACAGATTCTTTGTTTAAGTATTATTAGTAATACAATTGTAGGCAGACGTTGTACAGTGTATGATAGCTCTTCCCAGGTTCTGCAGAATGTCTAAGACATCCTGTAACTCATATAGCCTCTCCCAGTCCTCCTTGCGTGAGTTTCCCTGGCAACAACATTTTAATAAATCTAACCTCCCCCTGGCAGAAGAAACCATCTTGTCAGCAATTAAAAGCTCAGAAGTGGTTTTGACCGAAACTTGACCTGGATCACAAGTCATGACAAGGTGAACAAGTCCAAGCAACTTCTGACAGGTGGCTGTTTTCATCAGGCCTGTGGCAGCCTTGTGTTCCCAGAAAACCAGTCGTATTCTCAGAATCTCAGATAGCCAGGTGTGGCCCAGACAGGAAGAGTGTGAATGAACATAGGTGGTTTCTGCCTTCTGATAGTGTCTGAAGGGCACAACACTCAAAACAGGTGTTAACACACACACAGAGGTCTCCTAGAAGAGGAGACCTTACAGTTTATCTTAACACAATTTATTAACCCTTTAAAAGGTATGAGGCCTTGGTTTAACCCCTTCAAAACTATCAGAAATAAACAGCACAACGCAGAAGCATCAATCATCATTTAGCAACAGCTTTGGAAGAGAAAGTGGAGCTCTCGGAACAGTCAGACAGAAACCGTAATGGCCCATCTTTAAATGACTCTGCACACATCCATTCACACTGTATGTCTGACTACCTTTATCACTGTTAATCACCTGCTCCACTTTACAGTAGGAGTACAATTATTGATGATGCACAGACTTCTAGTGAAATGAAGATTGCAGAAATTAAAAGCTAACTTTCTATTGTCCTTTATCCTTTTATCAAACAGTGGTTGAATGGAATTGCCTGTTAGTAAAAGATGTGTCTCTAGGTATACGTGTCTGTGTTTCTTTCTTTTTTTCTTTCTTTCTGTTTTTTGTGAGAGGGTGGTCTATAGGTTTTAGAAATATGTAACATAGGTCGATATTTTAACAGCTTGATAAAGACCCTAGATAAGTTTGTTTTGGCTGTGAAAAGAAAGAGGGACTAAAAAGTCTAATTAAAATGTTCATGAATTATGAATTATAGAAGTATTAATAACGTCTGTTTTTAGTCTCCACTTTGGAGTCAGCCACTGCAGCCTCTTCAACATTTATCTTTCACGCCCAATCCCCCTGACAATACAGAAATGTCTGCTCAATTGTCAAATGAGGACAATGGATCCAGAATAACTCAACTTCTTATGATATTGCCATTACAATAGCCCTAGCCTTTTGGGGGACTTAAGCTCAAGCTTGTTATGGCACAAATAACAAAGTTTTAGACTTCATTTCCTGCAATTATAAAATTGTTCGCAAGGGTTGCCTTCCAGAGAGACATCAGCGATTGTAACATTCTTTGTTTCACGGAAACATGGCTCTCTCGAGATATGTTTTCGGAATTGGTTCAGCCACCGGGCTTCTCCATGCATCGTGCCAACAGAGATAAACACCTCTCTGGGAAGAGGAAGAGTGGGGGTGTATGCTTTATGATTAACAACTTATGGTGTAGTCATAACAACATACAGGAACTCAAGTCCTTCAGCTCACCCAACCTAGAATTCCTTACAATCAAATGCTGGCCATTTAACCTACCAAGAGAATTCTCGTCAGCTATAGTCACAGCTGTGTACATTCCCTGTCAAGTGAACACCAAGACGGTCCTCAAGGAACTACACTAGAATCTGTGTAAACTGGAAACTATATATCCGGAGGCTGCATTTATTGTAGCTGGGGATTTTAACAAAGCAAATTTGAGAACAAGGCTACCTAAATTCTATCAGCATATTGATTACAGGCAGAAACTCAAACAGGATGTACCAGTGACAAGAACCACTGAACGCTGGTCTGACCAATCGGAAGCTACATTTCAAGATTGTTTTGAACACGCGGACTGGACCATGCTACAGTCAGCCTCAGAGAACAACATTGACCTCTGCGCTGACTCAGTGAGTGCATTTATAAAGAAGTGCATTGGAGTTTTTGTACCCACTGTGATTATTAAAACCTACCCTAACCAGAAACTGTGGCTGGATGGCGACATTTGCACAAAACTGAAAGGGTGATCCACTGGGAAAGCGGTCTAGAAATATGGCTGAATTTAAACAGTGTAGTTATCCCCTCCGCAAGGCAATCAAGCAAGCGAAATGCCTGTACAGGGAAACGGTTTCAATTCAATGGCTCAGACACGAGACATACGCAGCAGGGTCTACAGGAAATCACGGACTACGAAAAACAGAACAGCCATGTCACTGACACCGACATCACGCTTCCAGACAAACTAAACACCTTCTTTGCCCGCTTTGAGGATAATACTGTGCCACTGTTGCGGCACGCTAACAAGGACTGTGTCCGCACCTCTCCTTCTCCGTGGCAGACGTGAGTACAACATTTAAACTTGTTAACACTTGCAAGGCTGTTGGCCCAGACGGCATCCCTAGCCGCATCCTCAGAGCATGTGCAGACCAGCTGTCTGGTGTGTTTATGAACATATTTAATTGCTCTCTATCTCAGTCTGTTGTCCCCACATGCTTCAAGATGGCTACCATTGTTCCTGTACCCAAGAAGGCAACAATAACTGAACTAAATGACTTACGCCCAGTAGCACTCACTTCTGTCATCATGAAGTGCTTTGAGAGGCTAGTCAAAGATCACAATTGTGTGCTCAGCCCTCTTCTGTACTCCCTGTTCACCCACGACTGTGACTCAAACTCAATCATCAAGGTTGCAGACGACACAATTGTAGAGGGCTTTGATCACCAACAATGACGAGACAGCCTTCAGGGAGGAGGTGAAGGCACTCGGAGTGTGGTGTCAGGAAAACACTTTCACTCAATGTCAACAAAACAAAGCGATGATCGTGGACTTCAGGAAACAGCAGAGGGAGCACCCCCCTATCCACATCGAAGGGACAGCAGTGGAGAAGGTGGAAAGTTTTAAGTTCCTGGTCTACATGTCACAGACAAACTGAAATGGCCCACCCACACAGACAGTGTTGTGAAGAAGGCGCAACAGCGCCTCTTCAACCTCAGGAGGCTTGGGAAGGCCACCAAAAATTCTACAATTCAGAAATTTCCATCCCCAATTACAACATTTTCCGTCAAGAAAGAACTGCTAAGGGGGCGGAGTTGCAATCTACTGCAGAGATCTGTCACACTATCCAGGTCTATGTCCAAACAGTTCGAGCTTCTACTTTTAAAAACCCATCTCTCAAGAAATAAGTCCCTCACTGTTGCTGCTTGTTATAGACCCCCTCAGCTCCCAGCTGTTCCCTGGACACCATATGTGAATTGATTGCCCCCCAAATATCGTCAGAATTCGTACTGTTAGGTGACCTAAACTGGGATATGCTTAACACACTGGCCGTCCTACAATCTAAGCTAGATGCCCTCAATCTCACACAAATGATCAATGAACCTACCAGGTACAACCCCAAATATGTAAACATAGGCACCCTCATAGATATCATCCTGACCAACTTGCCCTCCAAATACACCTCTGCTGTTTTCAACCAGGACCTCAGCGATCACTGCCTCATTGCCTGCATCTGTTATGGGTCCACGGTCAAACGACCACCCCTCATCACTGTCAAACGCTCCCTAAAACACTTCTTTGAGCAGACCTTTCTAATCGACCTGGCTATCGATATCAACCTCATCCCATCGGTAGAGGACACCTGGTTGTTCTTTAAAAGTGCTTTCCTCACCATCTTAAATAAGCATGCCCCCTTCAAAAAATGTAGAACTAAGAACAGATATATCCTTTGGTTTACTCCAGACAAAACATCCTGTGGCATACTGCACTAGCATCGAATAGTCCCCGTGATATGCAACTTTTCAGGGAAGTCAGGAACCAATATGCACAGTCAGTTAGGATAGCAAAGGCTAGCTTTTTCAAACAGAAATTTGCATCCTGCAGGACTAATTCCAAAATGTTTTGAGACACTGTAAAGTCCATGGAGAATAAGAGCACCTCCTCCAGGCTGCCCACTGCACTGAGGCTAGGAAACACTGTCACCACCGATGAATCCACGATAATTGAGAATTTCAATAAGCATTTCTCTACGGCTGGCCATGCTTTCCACCTGGCTACCCTTACCCCGGCCAACAGCTCTGCACCCCCTGCAGCAACTGGCCCAAACCCCTTCCGCTTCTCCTTCACCCAAATCCAGACAGCTGATGTTCTGATAGAGCTGCAAAGTCTGGAACCCTACAAATCAGCTGGGTTAGACAATCTGGACCCTCTCTTCCTAAAATTATCCACCGCTATTGTTACAACCCCTATTACTGGTCTGTTCAACCTCTCTTTCGTATCGTCTGAGATTCCTAAAGATTGGAAAGTGGCCGCAGTCATCCCCCTGTTCAAAGGGGGAGACACTCTTTGATACAAACTTTTACAGACCTATATCCATCCTGCCCTGCCTTTTTTAAAGTCTTCGAAAGCCAAGTGAACAAACATATCACAGACCATTTTGAATCCTACCGTACCTTCTCCACTATGCAATCCGGTTTCCCAGCTGGTCACGTGTGCACCTCAGCCACGCTCAAGGTACTAAACAATATCATATCCACCATTGATAAAAGACAGTACTGTGCAGCTGTCTTCATTGACCTGGCCAAGGCTTTCGACCAAGGCTTTCGACTGTCAATAACCGTATTCTAATCGGCAGACTCAACAGCCTTGGTTTCTCTAATGACTCCCTCGCCTGGTTCACTAACTACTTCTCAGATGGAGTTCAATGTGTCAAATCGGAGGGCTTATTGTCCAGACCTCTGGCAGTCACTATGGGGGTGCCACAGGGTTCAATTCTCAGGCCGACTCTTTTCTCTGTATATATCAATGATGTCGCTCTAGCTGCTGGTGATTCCCTGATCCACATCTACGCAGACGGCACCATTCTGTATACATCTGACCCTTCTTTGGACACTGTGTTAACAAACCTCCAAACGAGCTTCAATGCCATACAACACTCCTTCCGTGGCTTCCAACTGCTCTTAAATGCTAGTAAAATGAAATGCATTCTCTTCAACCTATCGCTGCCCGCACCCACCCGCCTAACTTGCATCACTACTCTGGACAGTTCTGACTTTGAATATGTGGACAACTCTAAATACTTAAACTCTCCTTCCAGAATCATATTAAGCATCATATTAAGCATCTCCAATCCAAAATTACATCTAGAATTGGCTTCCTATTTCACAAGAAAGCCTCCTTCACTTATGCTGCCAAACATACCCTCGTAAAACTTACTGTCCTACCAATCCTTGACTTCGGAGGTGTCATTTACAAAATACTCTCTACTCAACAAATTGGATGCAGTCTATCACAGTGCTATCTGTTCTGTCACCAAAGCTCCATATAATACCCACCACTGCGATCTGTATGCTCTTGTTGGCTGGCCCTCGTTGGCTGGCCCTCGCATATTCGTCTCCTAACCCACTGGCTCCAGGTCATCTATAAGTCTTTGCTTGGTAAAGCTCCGCCTTATCTCAGCTCATTGGTCACCATAGCAACACCCAGCATAGCACGCGCTCCAGCAGGTATATTTCACTGGTCATCCACAAAGCCAACACCTCAGTTGGCCGCCTTTCCTTTTAAATTTTTAAAAATGTATTTCACCTTTATTTAACCAGATAGGCTAGTTGAGAACAAGTTCTCATTTGCAACTGAGACCTGGCCAAGATAAAGCAAAGCAGTGTGACACAGACAACAACACAGAGTTACACATGGAGTAAACAATAAACAAGCCAATAACACAAACAAGTCAATGACACAGTAGAAAAAAGAAGTATGTGCAGTGTGTGCAAAAGGCATGAGGAGGTACCTGCACCGCCCTCAACCGCAAGGCTCTCCAGAGGGTGGTGCGGTCTGCAAAACGCATCACCAGGGCCAAACTACCTGCCCTCCATGACACCTACAGCACCCGATGTCACAGGAAGGCCAAAAAGATAATCAAGGACAACAACCACCCGAGCCACTGCCTGTTCACACCGTTATCATTCAGAAGGTCTATAAAATTTGATTTGATTTGAAGGCGAGGTCAGTACAGGTGCATCAAAACTGGGACTGAGAGATTGAAAAACAGCTTCTATCTCAAGGCCATCAGACTGCTAAACATCAATCACTAACTCAGAGAGGCTGCTGCCTACATTGAGACTTAATCACTGGACACTTTAATTCATGGATCACTAGTCACTTTGAACAATGCCACTTTAAATAATGCCACTTTAATAATGTTTACATATCTTACATTACTCATATTACATGTATATACTGTATTTTATACCATCTATTGCACCTTGCCTATGCCGCTCGGCCATCGCTCATTCATATTCTTATATGTACATACTCTCATTCACCCCTTTAGATTTGTGTGTATAAGGTAGATTTTGGGGAATTGTTAGATATTACTGCACTGTCAGAACTAGAAGCACAAGCATTTTGCTACACTCGCATTAACATCTGCTAACCATGTGTATGTGACCAATACAATTTGATTTGATTTGATATTGATCAGGGATATTGACAGAGATTTTAACAGGGATATTAACAACGGATATGTATAAGTGATATTGACATGACATGTTTTGAATGTCTGGTGACGTCCCTGGCAGTCACTATCATCATGGGTACTTTTAATTATTTCATTTTTTTCTAGTTTTTACAGCATTCAACCCAAATAATCTGAATTGAAAACCGTTATTCTTTTTTATAATCAAAACCGAAACAATCTCAAAAAGCACTAATCGCTCAGCACTACTACACAGGGACTGTGGAAGACTGCTCACAGTGCTACATGATTTTGAAAGTGGCATGCATTAATCACATAGAAAGTTGTCCCTGTATTTATGCAGTTAACGACATCATTAAAATGGTATAAGAACAGTGCCAACCCGGCTAGCACATTTGATTCCTAGGAAGTTGTGGAAACGTATGTTTTCGGTTTCCCACTGGTTCTGGGAATGACGCCATAAGTTTCCTGAGAACGGAAGTGAACATTTCGCCTGTTCTGGGAAAGTTCATATTTATGTTATTGACAGGGATATTGATCAGGGATATTGACAGTGTCATGACGTTGGCCTGTTGGGGGAGGTTTATGACCCCCATAAATACCTTTTCTCTCTTTTCCCTTTTCTTTTCCCTTTTCTCTCTCTACTTTATAGTTGACTCTTGGAAAGCCTTTGTTAAAACCTGTTATGGATGATGCGAATTTTCGCAGCTTTTTGTTAAAAATCGCGCAACATTTCAAAGTCCTGTTACTCATGCCAGGAATATAGTATATGCATATGATAAGTATGTGTGGATAGAAAACACTCTGAAGTTTCTAAAACTGGTTAAATTGGGTATGTGGCTATAACAGAACGTGTTTAGGAGTAAAAATCCCTGGTAAAACTGTTTACCAAAAACAAAAACAAAATATTCGTCCGCCATTCAATGAATTGTTTAAGACGAGAGAAAATATATGCGAACCCCCTGTAAACGCCTACAGCTTCCACACGGTGTCGCCATTGCTATCAATATCAGAATCCTTGGTTACAACACGAATAGACCCCTCCTTTCTTGCAGCGCATCACAGGATGTTGTGAAACTGAAAAAATGGACGATGATTTCCAGACTTGCTGCTATCGAATACAGATCGCCCCGTGATCAATTTGATACATCATTAACGTTTATTAATACCTAAAGTTGGTTTAGAAAAGTCGTTTGAAGTGATTTGTAAAAGTTTATAGGCGACTTTTGTAATTTTAAAAAGTGACGTTGCGTCTTGTAAATGGACTTTTCTCAGCATCAGACTGGTCTTCAGCAAATGACATTTTGGGTATACAATGACGGATTTAATCGGGAAAAAGACCCAATTGTGATGTTTATGGGACATATAGGAGTGCCAACAAAGAAGCTCGTCCAAGGTAATGAATGTTTTATATTTTATTTCTGCGTTTTGGGTAGCGCCGGCTACCGCAAAATCTGTTGTTTACGTGTCGTGCTGGTATTTTGGGGGGTGCATGCTATCAGATAATAGCTTCTCATGCTTTCGCCGAAAAGCATTTTACAAATCTGACTTGGTGGCTAGATTCACAACGAGTGTAGCTTTAATTCAGTACCTTGCATGTGTATTTTTATGAAAGTTTGAGCTTTATCGAGTACTTTACTCAAGTACTATAGGTGGCGCTCTGAAATGTCCGCTGAGCTATCCCTGTGCAGGGACCACCTCCATAAGAAGTTTTTAACATAGAGTCTGGTAACATCAAAAGGTGGGAAACGGAACCATATTTCGGTAATCCAACCAGTTGAAAATATGCATTGGTACTTAATGAATATGATGTCAGATCAGTTGTTTTCTGAGACATTACTACTAATGATAGTATGACATAAGCTGTATCTTGGAAAATCTACACATTCTAGGTACCAGATTCACATGGAATTGTTGTGCAATTTAAATGTTTAAATATGAAACTATTTGTGAAAAGATTTAATGTAATTTTAGCTTCTTAATGAGAGAACGGTTTGTCATAGAGTAAACTCTGCTCACTAAGAAGCCCCGCCAAGTGAACAGACACTGGTTGTAAACTATGAAACACGCCCTTCACTTCACCACGATATAAGCCCGTTAACAAAAATCCAACTTTGTGTTCCGAGGACGAGAGGACGACGGTTGAAAAGGCTAAGATAAGAACCTAACGAAATTACCATTGAATTTCAACGTGAAGATGACAATCAACACACTGAAAGGATGAATTACGACTATACCAGAAAGAATATAGCATGAGCTTAAAGTATGGAAACTTGGTATAAACTTTGAACTCTTATTCACTAAAGAAGTGATACCTCCTAGCCGATTGAGTTAGCCACAGCAACTGTAAACGTGGGCTAGGAGAGGACAGACATTCTACCACGCTCCAGTTCACCACTAGACATTCTTCAGAGGACAAGAGATCCATGTTGGACAACCCAGCCTTCTATCTACGACCAACCTACCGAAGCGCAGTTCAGAGTAAATATTTATTGCATTTTCCTTTTCCAAATGGGCAGTTATTTAGAATGCATAAGATTCTGAATTTACGATAGCATAGCTTTCCCCTTTGTTCTTCAGTCCTCCCGCGCTTTCATTCAAGCCCAACCCCCTCTCTTTGTTTAACCAGCCGTCATAACGGTTCCGTCCACCAGCGATGTTTTTCATGTATGACCCATCCTGTGTATGTGTAATTCTGTGTGATTGTTTAGGTATTTAATAAATAAATAAATAAACCAAATGTTGTATTGCTGATTCAACTTGTTAGCCAGGGTTCATGAAGATAACCAAGAATTTACAACTTTCCGATGAGACTGAATAAGGTGACGATTAAATATTGACTGCTATTGAGGTAAAAGATTACCAGGTCCTTAAGAGTTTATTCGGAAAGTAACAGCTCTATAAACATGAAAGGGATATTGACAGGGATATTGACAGATGTATTGATTATGGATTTTGATCAGGGATATTGACAGAGATATTTGTCAGAGATATTGACAAATATAGACAGGGATGTTGATCAGGGATATTGACAGAGATATTGACAGATTTATTGATTATGGATTTTGATCAGGGATATTGACAGAGATATTTATCAGAGATATAGGGATATTGATCAGGGATATTGACAGGGATATTGATTAAGGATGTTGACAGAAATATTGATCATGGACTTTACAGGGATGATGATCAGGGATATTGAAAGATATAATGACAGGGATATTGATAAGGAATATTGATCAGGGATATTGATCAGGGATATTGATCAGATAAATTGACAGAGATATTGATCAGGGATATTGACTGGGATATTGATAGAGATATTGATCAGGGATATTGACAGAGATTTTGATCAGCGATATTGACGTTGAAAGAGATATTGATCATGGATTCTGATCGGGAATATTGATTAAGGATGTTGACAGAAATATTGATCAGGGACTTTACAGGGATGTTGATCAGGGATATTAATCAGGGATATTGATCAGGGATATTGACAGAGATATTGATCAGGGATATTGAAAGATATAATGACAGGGATATTGATCTGGGATATTGATAAGGAATATTGATCAGGGATATTGATCAGGGATATTGATAGAGATATTGATCAGGGATATTGACAGAGATTTTGATCAGCGATATTGACAGAGATATTGATCAGGGATAATGACAAGGACATTGATTAGGGATATTGATCAGGGATATTGATCAGGGATATTGATGGGATATTGATAAGGAATATTGGTCAGGGATATTGATCAGGGATATTGACAGAGAAATTGATCAGGGATATGGACAAAGACATTGATCAGAGATGTTGACAGAGATATTGACAGGGATGTTGACAGAGATATTAATCAGGGATATTAATCATGGATATTGACAGGGTTATTTACAGGGAAATTGATCAGGGATATTGACAGGAAAATTGAACAGGGATATTGACAGAGATATTGATCAGGGATGTTGACAGAGATATTGACAGGGAAATTGATCAGGGATATTGACAGATATTGACAGGGATCTTGACAGGGATCTTGACAGAAACATTTTTCAGGGATGTTGGTCGGGGATTTTGATCTGGGATATTGACAGAGATAGTGACATGAATATTGACAGAAATACTGACAGAGATATTGACAGGGGTATTGACAGGGATATTGATCAGGCCTATTGACATTGATATTGATCAGGGATATTGACAGCTATATCGACAGTGATTTTGCCAGAGATGTAGAGAGAGATATTGACAAAAATATTAACAGGGATATTGACACAGATATTGACATGGATATTGACAGGGTTATTGACAGAGATATTGACAGAGATAATGGCAGGGATTGACATTAGTGGTGTGAAAGTACAATAGCCGGCACATTTCCAGAAAGTATGTACGATGTACACAACAAAAATGTCTCTATTATATTGTGTAGTCTCCTCTGTCTGCTCAGCACATTTGTCCTGAACTCAGGCATGTATAGAACATACATTCATCATCTACACGTCTGCTTCCAGGCCCAATTACAGCAGAAAGTTCAGCTGGGAAAGAAGGTCACGTGACCAAGGTCAACATCAGCAGCACATTCTACCGCAATCAGCAGCATGTCCAAATGTGTCATGATAATAATAATACCATTATTAGTGTACAGCTAAATGTCATAATTAAATGCAAAACTGACAACGAACATATTCATCTGAAAATGTTTAAGAAACCCCACATCACTTCATAAGGGATAATAATGATTTGAAGGGGTCCTTGGATGGAGGAGATGAGGGGCAGGTTTATTACATGGACATTTAACATATTGATCTGACTGGGCAACCCCTTAATCATTAGGCTCACAGAAACAGACATGTAGTGAAGCTAGCAGTTTCATCTCTGGCTCTCTTGTTCCATTGTGGAATTGTCCTTGGGTTGTCATCTCATTCCGGAAGACTTTGCTCCCCCAGCGATGGAAACAAATTGAGATGGATTCATTTAGGAAAAATTTATACTTGATTAAAATATTTTTTTAATGGAAAAAAAAGAAGCTCGACAACCATTCTTGTTCCAGTGCTAATAAGGTACATGAAAGTACAGCAAAACCTTGTCCTTCAAGCAGCCCCAAAAATAACAATAGATTCACCTAAAAATGTGTATATGAAATGTTCTGCCTTCTGACTCCACCATGTTCATGCTGACCTTAATCTCAGCTCATATTCTCTCTGTCTGCTCTCTTCATTATTTGTCTTGCACCATTTGTCACTGGGGGATTTCTGTAAAAAATATCACATGTGCAAAGGAGCTTTGATGAGCATAAAATAACAAATGTATCTGTGAGCGTTTTAATTACTGTAATGTTTAGGCTAAGTGTTTGTTAACCCACATTACAAAATACTATGGTATACTCTGGTATGAATACTATAGTATTCACTGTAGTGTTTTTGCAGAATTTACTGTTAGTCTGTAGTTTTTACTGTAGTATTTGCTGTAGTATATTGTAGCATACTGTAGTATTTACAGTTAATTATAGTATAAATACTGTAGTAAAAGAGAACTGTAGTATATACTATAGTAATTCAAATAGTGTTTTTGATGATTGTAGTATACTGTAGTATTTACTGTTGTGTTTTTATTGTATTATGTTTGGCATAGAAGTGGAGGAAACCTACTGGAGAAATAATACAATGGCTCATTTTCCTAACCTGTAGACAGACAGGACTGGGTTCTGAACGGATATTTCAAAGATTCTGCTCCAGTAGTGGTGTGTCACTGGGGAAGCCAAGCAAGAAAAAAATGTCATAATCTATTATAACCTATTTTTTTGCGTTGTTTGCTCTACAACCTGTTAGTTCATATGCCTTGCAACCATGATATATAAGCCTAAGGCAGAGACAATAAGAAGCCACAGTGGCAAAATAAATTCTACCAAACCTTTGTTTCATCACAAAACCGGAGAGCATCCTCTGTCCGTTGAAGTCCACAAAGCATATTGCATGTAACGAACAGTTACCCTACATGACCTACAGCATGGTCAAGGAAGTTAATGTTTCCGGCATTTTCTGACTACTAAACAACTATTGAAAAAGAACCACAGAGAGTTACCGCAAGTCACAAAGAAAACAGAAGCTGCCTTCACTATTCCAGCACCATTTCAACTTCAACATTTCAAGAAAATCAAATCACCTCTGCTTCGCTTAATACAGTGACAACCAAAATATACCAAAAACGATTTAGTCCAACCAACGTAAGCTAAATATGATGTGGCTGTCCATGGTTCTGATGTGTGTGTGTGTGTGTGTGTGTGTGTGTGTGTGTGTGTGTGTGTGTGTGTGTGTGTGTGTGTGTGTGTGTGTGTGTGCGTGCGTGCGTGCGTGTACATTATACGATGTACACAACAAAAATTTCTCTATTATATTGTGTAGTCTCCTCTGTCTGCTCAGCACATTTGTCCTGAACTCAGACATGTATAGAACATACATTCATCATCTACACGTCTGCTTCCAGGCCCAATTTCCTTGCAGTCAATGCTACGGGCAGCAATGACGTCATACTCTTTATGACCAGACAGTATCAAATCAAATCTATTTATAAAGCCCTTCTTACATCAGCTGATATCTCAAAGTGCTGTACAGAAACCCATCCTAAAACCCCAAACAGCAAGCAATGCAGGTGTAGAAGCACGATGGCTAGGAAAAACTCAGTAGAAAGGAGAGGAAGAAACCTAGAGAGGAACCAGGCTATGAGGGGTGGCCAGAGATTATAACAGAACATGGCCAAGATGTTCAAATGTTCATAGATGACCAGCAGGGTCAAATAATAATAATCACAGTGGTTGTCGAGGGTGCAACAGGTCAGCATCTCAAGAGTAATTGTCAGTTGGCTTTTCATAGCCGATCATTCAGAGTATCTCTACCGCTCCTGCTGTCTCTAGAGAGTTGAAAACAGCAGGTCTGGGACAGGTAACACGTCCGGTGAACAGGTTAGGGCTCCATAGCCACAGGCACAACAGTTGAAACTGGAGCAGCAGCACAGCCAGGTGGGCTGGGGACAGCAAGGAGTCATCATGCCAGGTAGTACTGAGGAATGGTCCTAGGGCTCAGGTACTCCGAGAGAGAGAGAAAGAAAGAATTAGAGCGTACTTAAATTCACACAGGACAGCGGATAAGACAGGAGAAATACTCCAGATATAACAGACTGACCCTAGCCCCCCGACACATAAATTATTGCAGCATAAATACTGGAGGCTGAGATAGGAGGGGTCGGGAGACACTGTGGCCTCGTCCGACGATACCCCCGAACAGGGTCAAACAGGCAGGACATAGCCCCACCCACTTTGCCAAAGCACAGCCCCCACACCACTAGAGGGATATCTTCAACCACCAACTTCCCATCCTGGGACAAGGCCGAGTATAGCCCACAAAGATCTCCGCCACGGAACAACAAGGGGGAGCGCCAACCCAGAAAGGAAGATCACGTCAGTGACTCAATCCACTCAAGTGACGCATCCCTCCTAGGGACGGCATGGAAGAGCACCAGTAAGCCAGTGACTCAACCCCTGTAATAGGGTTAGAGGCAGAGAATCCCAGTGGAGAGAGGGGAACTGGCCAGGTGGTTCGTTGCTCCAGTGCCGTTCTGTTCACCTTCACACTCCTGGGCCAGACTACACTTAATCATAGGACCTACTGAAGAGATGAGTCTTCAATAAAGACTTACAAGTTGAGGCCGAGTCTGCGTCTCTCACATGGGTAGGCAGACCATTCCATAAAAATTGAGCTCTATAGGAGAAAGCCCTGCTTCCAGCTGTTTGCTTAGAAATTCTAGGGACAGTTAGGAGGCCTGTGTCTTGTGACCGTAGCGTACATGTAGGTATGTACGGTAGGACCAAATCGTAAAGATAGGTAGGAGCAAGACCATGTAATGCTTTGTAGGTTAGCAGTAAAACCTTGAAATCAGCCCTTGCGTTAACAGGAAGCCAGTGTAGAGAGGCTAGTACTAGAGTAATATGATCAACGTTTTAGGTTCTAGTCAAGATTCTAGCAGCCGTGTTAGGCACTAACTGAAGTTTATTTTGTGCTTTATCGGGGTAGACGGAAAGTAGAGCATTGCAGTAGTCTAACCTAGAAGTGACAAAAGAATGGATACATTTTTCTGCATCATTTTTGGACAGAAACTTTCAGATTTTTGCAATGTTACGTAGATGGAAAAAAGCTGTCCTTGAAACAGTCTTGATATGTTTGTCAAAAGAGAGATCAGGGTCCTTCACAGTTTTATTTCAGACGACTGTACAACCATCAATATTAATTGTCAGATTCAACAGAAGATCTCTTTGTTTCTTGGGACCTAGAACAAGCATCTCTGTTTTGTCCGAGTTTAAAGTAGAACATTTGCAGCCATCCACTTCCTTATGTCTGAAACACAGGCTTCCAGCGAGGGCAATGTTGGGGCTTCAGCATGTTTCATCGAAATGTACAGCTGTGTGTCACCTGCATAGCAGTGAAAGTTATTAACATTATGTATAGTACAGTATCAGACAGATTGCCTACAGGGAGAGCTGGGATGCTGTTTCGCTCACTCGTGAGGGGGTGCTGTTTTGCTCACTTAGTGAGGTCGGGCACTGATGTTGGGCGTTTATGCGTGGCTCGCAGTCGGCATTCCAGTTCATCCCACAAGAACAGCACTTAGAGTTGACCGGGGCAACTGTAAGTGCAGCCCTAGCAGGGCAGAAATTTGACAAACTGACTTGTTGGAAATGTGGCATCCCATGATGGTGCCGCGTTGAAAGTCACTGAGCTCTTCAGTAAAGCCCTTCTACTGCCAATGTTTGTTTATGGAGATTGCATGGCTGTGTGCTCAATTTTATACACCTGTCAGCAATGGGTGTGGATGAAATAACCGAATCCACTAATTTTAAGGCATGTAGTGTATTTGTTAAATGCATTGTTAGAGTCTCAATCCACTGCATCTGCGAATGTCGCACTTCCACATCTGCGGTGAAGGCCAACAAACTATTATGATCCCTCTATGGAAAGATGAGACTCTCACAAACACAATGGTGTTCTCCGTTTGGGACTCATCTGAAGTCGGTACAGCCGATCTGCCCACAAGACCCGTCTGAAGATCCCCCGGTACCAGCTAAAAAAATGTATGGAAGTATATATAAGGGGACTGTTCAGTGCCAAAAATAAAGCATCCAGTTTTGACCTACTACAGTAGCTGTGTTGAGAAGATTTGAATCCTAAGCAGCCTGCCTACACAAGTACAAACCCAACATAGCTACTGTAGTAGGTCAAAGCTGTGTGCTGGAAAACCTTGGTAGAGCATGGGTGGAATATGCATTGTGGAGCTCATGTGAATTTCCCTTATTTTCCCGGCTTCAGACCAACGCCTATTCTCACCGTAAACATATTTTTTTGTTTTTTGTTTTTAATTCTATAGTAAGTACTGTAGTATTTTATAGTAAACTGTAGTATTTTTATGTGGGAATTAAATGCAAGGTAAGTATCATGAGTCAGACTAAGACCTCTGTAATAAGCTTTTGTGTGTGTTCGGCCCATTGTAAAGCATTTACAGCACTTCAGGCCTTCTTGACTTGAAAAATATATACAGTACATAACAAGGTGATTCTCAGAATATCTTGGTTGGTGTTTAAGAACCTCTAGGCTTGATGGTATATCCACATTGCCCCTATTCACCAATAAAACATTAAGACTTAATTCCTGGGCAATGACAAAGTTGTGTGTTTCGGGACTATTCTCCAAATGTCTATTCAAGTGGATTTGGAGTGCAGGGGGTAGAGAAATGCAGTGATCTAAGGTGATATTCTTGACGCCAGCCAGGGACAAACTCTATCCCCCAAAAAGTGTTTATATTACCTGATCAAATCAAATTTATTTATAAAGCCTTTCGTACATCAGCTGATATCTCAAAGTGCTGTACAGAAACACAGCCTAAAACCCCAAACAGCAAGCAATGCAGGTGTGGAAGCACAGTGGCTAGGAAAAACTCCCTAGAAAGGCCAAAACCTAGGAAGAAACCTAGAGAGGAACCAGGCTATGTGGGGTGGCCAGTCCTCTTCTGGCTGTGCCGGGTGGAGATTATAACAGAACATGGCCAAGATGTTCAAATGTTCATAAATGACCAGCATGGTCAAATAATAATAATCACAGGCAGAACAGTTGAAACTGGAGCAGCAGCACGGCCAGGTGGACTGGGGACAGCAAGGAGTCATCATGCCAGGTAGTCCTGAGACATGGTCCTAGGGCTCAGGTCCTCCAAGAGAGAGAAAGAAAGAGAGAAAGAGAATTAGAGAGAGTATACTTAAATTCACATAGGACACCAGATAGGACATTAGAAGTACTCCAGATATAACAAACTGACCCTAGCCCCCCCCGACACATAAACTACTGCAGCATAAATCCTGGAGGCTGAGACAGGAGGGGTCAGGAGACACTATGGCCCCATCCGATGACACTCCCGGACAGGGCCAAACAGGAAGGATATAACCTCACCCACTTTGCCAAAGCACAGCCCAAACACCACTATATTTATTACCTGCTGTCTCCCTCACCCACTCCCCCCTCCCTCAGCCACTCCCCCCTCCCTCACACACTCACCCTCCCTAACCTATTCCCCCCTCACTCCGCCATCCACCCTCCCTCACCCATTACCCCTCCCCCTTCCCTCACCCATTCCCCCCTCCCTCAGCCACCCCCCCCCTCTCAGCCACCCCCCTCCCTCAGCTCACTGTCTATTATTTCACATGATGATACTTACACACTCAATTTACATTGGAAATTGTTCCTCCCTCTCTCTCCCTCTCTCTCCTTGAAAAGCTACTTTATCTTGGTGCAGACGTGCCCATTTCCATACAAATTAAAGGCGGGCACCTGAATCCCAGGTGCTGAGAAACAGCGAGAAAGATATATATATATATATATATATATATATATATATATATATAGAGAGAGAGAGAGAGAGAGAGAGAGAGAGAGAGAGAGAGAGAGAGAGAGAGAGAGAGAGAGAGAGAGAGAGAGAGAGAGAGAGAGAGAGAGAGAGAGAGAGAGAGAGAGAGAGAGAGAGAGAGAGAGAGAGAGAGAGAGAGAGAGAGAGAGAGAGAGAGAGAGTGAGCTCATGGGCTCGTGAGTTTTCAGTTCTTCTGCAAAAAGATAAATGTAGATTAACTTGAATTTATACAGGATACTAACCTCAACATCAAAACCTTCAATCGTATTCAAAATTCTTATTATTACTACCAAGTATTATCAAGAAAAAACTTCTAACAAGCCAAAACCTGCAGAAGGAACACAGTGGAACCTGGAAATACCATCAAACACAAAATGTTCAGTCTGAATCTACTTCTGAAGCCAAAAAGTAAAAGACAATAATCTATAGGTCATTTTGTTACATAAAGCTTAATAAATAACGCTACTAAGCTACCAAGCTGCTAGAACAGAACGTATCTGACTGCAACTTCAATCAGCACTGAAGTGTGAAGTGAGACGTGGAAATTCTTGAGCCTAACAATAGCAGGAGAGGTTCACAGCCCCCCCCCCCCCCCCCTCCCCACTCAGAGCCCTTTGAAGCCCCCATGGATTCTCCTTGGGGAGAGGTCATTACAATACAGTATCCCATGGATATTAAAAATAACACTGCACGGAATAAGTACAAAAAAAAGCTCCTCACGGACAATCCAGGGACATTATTTTCTGACTGCTACGAAGAGGGGAACGTAAGCAACTTAATTTTCCACACAGACCATCCCCTGGCAGGGCACAGTGCTATAAGAGCACACAACCACTATGTCAAAGGAGAGGGTATTGGCCCAGGGTGGAAACTCAGAATACTAAAATTGAAACAACCTCTGTCAACATGTACAGGTCTAGGACAGTCATGGTACAGTCATGCTTCTAACCCTATTACAGGGGCTGAGTCACTGGCTTACTGGTGCTCTTTCATGCCGTCCCTAGTAGGGGTGCGTCACTTGAGTGGGTTGAGTCACTGATGTGATCTTCCTGTCTGGGTTGTGCCGTGGCGGAGATGTTTGTGGGCTATACTCGGCCTTGTCTCAGGATGGTAAGTTGGTGGATGAAGATATCCCTCTAGTGGTGTGGGGGCTGTGCTTTGGCAAAGTGGGTGGGGTTATATCCTTCCTGTTTGGCCCTGTCCGGGGGTATCGTCGGATGGGGCCACAGTGTCTCCTGACCCCTCCTGTCTCAGCCTCCAGTATTTATGCTGCAGTAGTTTATGTGTCGGGGGGCTATGGTCAGTTTGTTACATCTGGAGTACTTCTCCTGTCTTATCCGGTGTCCTGTGTGAATTTAAGTATTCTCTCTAATTCTCTCTTTCTTTCTCTCTCTCGGAGGACCTGAGCCCTAGGACCACGCCTCAGGACTACCTGGCATGATGACTCCTTGCTGTCCCCAGTCCATCTGGCCTTGCTGCTGCTCCAGTTTCAACTGTTCTGCCTGCGGCTATAGAATCCTGACCTGTTCACCGGACGTGCTACATGTCCCAGGCCTATTATTTGACCATGCTGGTCATTTATGAACGTTTGAACATCTTGGCAATGTTCTGTTATAATCTCCACCCGGCACAGCCAGAGGAGGACTGGCCACCCCTCAAAGCCTGGGTCCTCTCTAGGTTTCTTTCTAGGTTTTGCCCTTTCTAGGGAGTTTTTCTTAGCCACTGTGCTTCAACACATGCATTGCTTGCTGTTTGGGGTTTTAGGCTGTGTTTCTGTACAGCACTTTGAGATATCAGCTGATGTACGAAAGGCTTTATAAATACATTTGATTTGATTTGATCATGCAGTTCCAGCAGGACTTTTACGCGATCAAAGAGAGCAGAGCAGGAAAGCTCTCTCTCTGTGACGACTCCCCCATCCTGAGTGAATCTGGTCACGCCTCTTCAAAATGTCCTGCAGACGAGGATAGTGCCCCCCCCCCAGTACTGAACACACCCAGGTCCCCCAACTTCACTGCTCCTCCATCACTGAGAGGGATACGTTCATAGAGCTGGAGAGAGACATGGTGGAGCTCGGAGAGCTAGTCCACACAATCCAGACAAAAAAAACACACAAAACATACCAGCACAACAACCCCCCCCCCCCCCCCCCCAACAAGACCCGTAGGGCAAGAAAGTGGAGATGGACGGCTATCTGAGAGAGCTGGCTGCTTTACGACTGGAGGTGAGAGAATGTAAAGAGGCACACATGGCACTGAAGGAGGAGGTGACAAAGCTGAGGTGTGACAGAGAGCAGGACACTCCCCTGGAGAAGCCAGCAGAACAGCCCACCTTAGATCCGGACCCCAACCTCAACGCCACAATGGGAAAGACAACACAGGACCCACCAAACCAACAGAACCCACCCCCTCCTAACAGCCCCCCTCTCAGCTCCCCTGATAGCTCTCTTGACAACCCCCACACATCCACTGAGGACACACAAAAGCCAGAGATTGTGCTCCTCATTGACTCAAATGGCAAATACATTTAAGAGGAGCAACTTTTTCCCAAACACGAAGTGGCTAAACTCTGGTGCCCAAACACTAGGCATGCCCTGGAGCTGTTGTCAGAGGACAGACTAGGGTCCCACAGCCACATCACAATTCACACAGGCACAAACGACCTGAGGGCCCAGCAGGAAAGGATGGCCACAGCACTCAAGGGAGTTATTGAAAATGCTTCTTCCACTTTCCCAAATGCACAAGTGTTTATCTCCACCCTGCTACCACAAAAGTACTTTCACCCTGGCACCATACAACGGGTGATGCCAGCATTTCACGAGACTGTGCCTCAAAATGTAATGTCTACCTGGCCCACCACTCAACCCTGGACTTGAACAGCCTTTACGACCAGGTCCACCAAACTACCAGATGTGAAACAGGGAAGAGACTCAGGGGGTATGCTAATTTGGTATAGAGCAGACCTAAAGCACTCTATTAAATTAGTCAAAACAGGAACATTTTACATCTGGCTAGAAATGAATAAGGAAATGATCTCAACAGAGAAAAATGTTGTCATGTGTGCTACCTTTATCCCCCCAATAGAATCCCCATACTTTAATGACGACAGGTCCTCCATCCTAGAGAGGGAGATCAACAATTTCCAGGCCCAGGGACATGTACTAGTCTGTGGCGACCTAACTGTCAGAACAGGACAAGAAGCTGACAACCTCAGCACACATGGGGACAAACACCTACCTGGAGGTGACAGCATTCCCATATGCCCCATATGTGAGGGTTAACACACTTAAATGTCTTACTCACATCGGCCATGGAGAAGGAGAGCCCATAGTCCTTGGTAGCAGGCCACGTCGGTGGCACTGTGTTATCGTCAAAGCGAGTGAAGAAGGTGTTTAGCTTGTCCGGTAGCAAGACGTCAGTGTCCATGACATGGCTGGTTTTTCCTTTGTCATCCGTGATTGTCTGTAGACCCTGCTGCATACCTCTCGTGTCAGAGCCATTGAATTGTGACTTCACTTTGTCTCTATACTGACGTTTAGCCTGTTTAATTGCCTTACGGGTGGAATAACTACACACCTTTGTATTCGGCCATATTCCCAGTCACCTTGCCATGGTTAAATGCTGTGGTTTGTGCTTTCAATTTCATGCGAATGCTACCATCTATCCACAGTTTCTGGTTAGGCTAGGTTTTAATAGTCACATTGGGTAAAACATCTACTATTCACTTCCTGATAAACTTAGTCACCATATCAGTGTATTCATCAATGTTATTCTCTGAGGCTACCAGGAACATATCCCAGTCAGAATGATCAAAACAATCTTGAAACGTGGATTCCGATTGGTCAGACTAGCATTGAATAGTCCCAGCTACAATAAATGCAGCCTCAGGATATGTGGTTTCCAGTTTGCATAAAGTCCAGTGAAGTTCTTTCAGGTCTATCGTGGTATCAGCTTGAGGGGGAATATACACGGCTGTGACTACTACCGAAGGTAATACGGTTGGCATTTGATTGTGAGGTATTCTAGGTCGGGTGAACAAAAGAACTTGAGTTCCTGTATGTTATCACAATCACACCATGAGTAGTTAATCATTAAACATACACCCTCTCCCTTCTTCGTCTCAGAGAGATATTTATTCCTGTCTGCGCGATGAACTGAGAATCCAACTAGCTGTACGGATTCAGACAGTATATCCCGAGAGAGCCATGTTTCCGTGAAACAGAGTATGTTAAAATCCCTGATGTCTCTCTGGAAGGAAATCCTCGCCCCTCGCCCATCAACTTTATTATCCAGACTGAACATTAGCGAGTAATATACTCAGAAGAGGTGGGTGGTGTGTGCACCTACTGAGTTGGACTAGAAGTCCACTCCGAATACCTCTTCTCCACCGGCTGAGTTTTGTATCAGCCTCTGGAATCAGTTCAATTGCCATGAGGTGTATGAACAAAGGATCCGATTCGGGAAAGTAGAATTCCTGGTAGTATTGCTGATAATGCTGATACCAGTTACCACTGCTCTGATATCCAAAAGTTCTTCCCAGATGTATGTAATAACACAAAAAAAGTTCTGGGCTAGTAATGTTAAAAAAACGAAATACTGCAAAGTTGCCTAAGAGCTAAAAGCACGGCTGCACTATCTGTCGGCGCCATTTTCACGTATCCATATCCAAGTCCTTATTATGGCAAGAACAGCTCAAATAAGCAAAGGGAAACGGCAGTCCATCATTACTTTATGACATGAAGGTCAGTCAAAACCATCAATCGCTATAATGAAACTGGTTCTCATGAGCACCGCCACAGGAAAGGAAGACCCAAAGTTACCTCTGCTGCAGAGGATAAGATCATAGAGTTACCAGCCTCAGAAATTGCAGCCCAAATAAATGCTTCAAAGAGTTCCAGTAACAGACACATCTCAAGAGCAAATGTTCAGAGACTACGTGAATCAGGCCTTCAAGGTGGAATTGCTGCAAAGAAACCACTACTAAAGAAGACCAATAAGAAGAAGAGACTTGCTTGGGCCAAGAAACATGAGCAATGGACATTAGATAGATGGAAATCCTTAGGTCTGATGATTCAAAATGTGAGATTTTTGGTTCCAACCGCCATGTCTTTGTGAGACACAGAGTAGGTGAACGGATGATCTCTGCATGTGTGGTGGTTCCCAACATGAAGCATGGAGGATGAGGTCTGATGGTGTTGGAGTTTTTTTTGCTGGTAAACTGTCTGTGATTTATTTAGAATTCAAGACACACTTAACCAGCATGGCTACCACAGCATTCTGCAGCGATACGCCATCCCATCTGGTTTGCGCATAGTTTTCAACAGGACAATGATCCAACACACCTCCAGGCTGTTTAAGGGCTATTTGACCAAGAAGGAGAGTGATGGAGTGCTGCATCAGATGACCTGGCCTCCACAATCAGCCGACCTCAACCCATTTGAGATGGTTTGGGATGAGTTGAAGGAAAAACAGACAAGTGCTCAGCCTATGTGGGAACTCCTTCAAGACTGTCGGAAAAGCATTCCAGTTGAAGCTGGTTTAAAGAATGCCAAGAGTGTGCAAAGCTGTCATCAAGGTAAATGTAGATGAAAAATCTCAAATATAAAATGCATTTTTGTTTAACACTTTTTTGGTTACTACATGATTCTATGTGTTATTTCAAGGTGTAGATGTCTTCACTATTATTCTACAATGCAGAAAATAGTCCAAATAGAGAAAAACCCTTGAATGAGTAGGTGTGTCCAAACTTTTGACTGGTACTGTACATGATCAAATACAAATCTTAGAATCAACTATTAAAGACTACCGGAACCCACTGGATTCTCCAATTACAGTGACTTGCAAAAGTATTCATCCCCCTTGGTGTTTTTACGATTTTGTTGCATTACAACCTGTAATTTAAATTGATTTTTTATTTGAATTTCATATAATGGACATACACAAAATAGTCCAAATTGTTGAAGAGAAAATAAAAAATAACGAAGTAAGGGATGCGTGCATATGTTTTCACCACCCTTTGCTTTGAAGCCCCTAAATAAGATCTGGAGCAACCAATTACCTTCAAAAGTCACATAATTAGTTAAATAAAGTCCAATCAAGTGTCACATGATCTGTCACAGGATCTCGGTATATACAGTGCCTTGCGAAAGTATTCGGCCCCCTTGAACTTTGCGACCTTTTGCCACATTTCAGGCTTCAAACATAAAGATATAAAACTGTATTTTTTTGTGAAGAATCAACAACAAGTGGAACGACATTTATTGGATATTTCAAACTTTTTTAACAAATCAAAAACTGAAAAATTGGGCGTGCAAAATTATTCAGCCCCTTTACTTTCAGTGCAGCAAACTCTCTCCAGAAGTTCAGTGAGGATCTCTGAATGATCCAATGTTGACCTAAATGACTAATGATGATAAATACAATCCACCTGTGTGTAATCAAGTCTCCGTATGAATGCACCTGCACTGTGATAGTCTCAGAAGTCCGTTAAAAGCGCAGAGAGCATCATGAAGAACAAGGAACACACCAGGCAGGTCTGAGATACTGTTGTGAAGAAGTTTAAAGCCGGATTTGGAAACAAAAATATTTCCCAAGCTTTAAACATCCCAAGGAGCACTGTGCAAGCGATAATATTGAAATGGAAGGAGTATCAGACCACTGCCAAATTATCAAGACCATCCCTCTAAACTTTCAGCTCATACAAGGAGAAGACTGATCAGAAATGCAGCCAAGAGGCCCATGATCACTCTGGATGAACTGCAGAGATCTACAGCTGAGGTGGGAGACTCTGTCCATAGGACAACAATCAGTCGTATATTGCACAAATCTGGCCTTTATGGAAGAGTGGCAAGAAGAAAGCCATTTCTTAAAGATATCCATAAAAAGTGTCGTTTAAAGTTTGCCACATGCCACCTGGGAGACACACCAAACATGTGGAAGAAGGTGCTCTGGTCAGATGAAACCAAAATTGAACTTTTTGGCAACAATGCAAAACGTTATGTTTGGCGTAAAAGCAACACAGCTCATCACCCTGAACACACAATCCCCACTGTCAAACATGGTGGTGGCAGCATCATGGTTTGGGCCTGCTTTTCTTCAGCAGGGACAGGGAAGATGGTTAAAATTGATGGGAAGATGTATGGAGCCAAATACAGGACCATTCTGGAAGAAAACCTGATGGAGTCTGCAAAAGACCTGAGACTGGGACGCAGATTTGTCTTCCAACAAGACAATGATCCAAAACATAAAGCAAAATCTACAATGGAATGGTTCAAAAATAAACATATCCAAGTGTTAGCATGGCCAAGTCAAAGTACAGACCTGAATCCAATCGAGAATCTGTGGAAAGAACTGAAAACTGCTGTTCACAAATGCTCTCCATCCAACCTCACTGAGCTCGAGCTGTTTTGCAAGGAGGAATGGGAAAAAAATTCAGTCTCTCGATGTGCAAAACTGATAGAGACATACCCCAAGCTACTTACAGCTGTAATCGCAGCAAAAGGTGGCGCTACAAAGTATTAACTTAAGGGGGCTGAATAATTTTGCACGCCCAATTTTTCAGTTTTTGATTTGTTAAAAAAGTTTTAAATATCCAATAAATGTCGTTCCACTTCATGATTGTGTCCCACTTGTTGTTAATTCTTCACAAAAAAATACAGTTTTATATCTTTATGTTTGAAGCCTGAAATGTGGCAAAAGGTCGCAAAGTTCAAGGGGGCCGAATACTTTCGCAAGGCACTGTATACACCCGTTCTGAAAAGCCCCAGTCAGCAACACCACTAAGCAAGGGGCACCACCAAGCAAGCAGCACCATGAAGACCAAGGAGCTCACCAAACAGGTCGGGGACAAAGTTCTGGAGAAGTACAGATCAGGGTTGGGTTATAAAAAAATAACAAACTTAGAAGAAAAAGAAACACACACCTATTAAGACGAGGTGCTGGCTAGCGGAGTAGAAAACTTTAAAATAAAGGAGAGCCGCAAAAATTGAATATCCAACGTTTCGACAGCCAAGCTGTCTTCATCAGGGTATACCACAACAAACCTGCCAAGAGAGAACCGCCCACCAAAACTCACGAACCAGGCAAGAAGGGCATTAATCAGAGAGGCAACAAAGAGACCAAAGATAACCCTGAAGGACCTGCAAAGCTCCATAGCGGAGATTGGAGTATTTGTCCATAGGACCACTTTAAGCCATACACTCCATGGAGCTGGGCTTTACAGAAGAGTGGCCCGGAGAATTCCATTAACTAAAGAAAATATTAAGCAAACACGTTTGGTGTTCGCCAAAAGGCATGTGGGAGACTCCCCAAACATATGGAAGATGGTACTCTGGTCAGATGAGACAGAAATATTGCTTTTGGCCATCAAGGAAAACGCTATGTCTGGCGCAAACCCAACACCTCTCATCACCCCGAGAACACCATACCCCACCATGAAGCGTGGTGGCAGAATCATGCTGTGGGAATGTTTTTCATCGGCAGTGACTGGGAAACTGGTCAGAACTGAAGGAATGATGAATGGCGCTAAATACAGGGAAATTCTTGAGGGAAACCTGTTTCAGTCTTCCAGAGATTTGAGACTGGGACAGAGGTTCACCTTCCAGCAGGACAATGACCCTAAGCATACTGCTAAAGCAACACTCGAGTGATGTAAGGGGAAACATTTAAAGTCTTGGAATCTGTGGTATGACAAAGATTGCTGTACACCAGCAGAACACATCCAACTTGAAGGAGCTGGAGCAGTTTTGCCTTGAAGAATGGGCAAAAATCAGAGTGGCTAGATGTGCCAAGCTTATAGAGACATACCCCAAGAGACGTGCAGCTGTAATTGCTGCAAAAGGTGGCTCTACAAAGTATTGACGTTGGGGGGGGGGGGGGGGGGGGGTGAATAGTTATGCATGCTCAAGTTATCCATTTTTTTTGTTTTATTTCTTGTTTGTTTCACAATAAAAAATATTTTGCATCTTCAAAGTGATAGGCATGTTTTGTAAATCAAATGATACAAACCCCCCCAAAATCAATTTTAATTCCAGGTAGTAAGGCAACAAAATAGGAAAAATGGGGGGTGAATACTTTCGCAAGCCATTGAATGTGACCTGTGAGATGGAAAGTGAAAGAGAGAGAGAGCGAGAGAGAGAGAGACAATAATGTTTTACTGATTGATGATCCCCTGAAATGTTGCAGCTACTGTTGACAGGCGTGTTTGAAGTCTCACGGGGAGGGAGGGACGGAGTGAGTGGCCAGAGTCACCTCTCTGGGACCAGGGGATCTGCTGTGTGGAACGTGTTTATGTGTCTGAGAGGATGTGGATGCTTGTCCCTCACCGTCTACTCCCTCTGTGGAACATCTTTCTTAAAACATATGGTTCTTGGTCCCATACCATTGGCAGTTCAGAACTATCGCGGACAGTATCGACTTTTTATGAGTGGCATTCAGGGAGTGTTTTAGTCTTCAACAACAGAGTCATCTTTTCAGTGTCCCTCTGACCAGTAGATGACTGGCTCCATCACTGTCTTGTTCCAGGAGTTGGGTGGAAACTTTGTCAGCTGTGTTGCCATCGGATTGAGGGCAGATGAATCCATCCTCTAGATTCATTAGATTTATCCAGTTAGGTTAATGATCTGAATGGTTTTGAATAAAAATAACAGTGCTTACTGTTTAAGGAGACACATGGCAATTATAATGATTGTTGGGAACGATGAAACCATTATTGTGTGTTGACCTCAAAACATCTCTTTAATCTACGTATCCACCAGATTGTTCATAAAATATCCATGATTTGCAGATGTTACATAATGTGTTTTTTTCTCTTCATGTACAGTATGAGTGCGTACTATTGGGGAACATGATGTTCTTTTTTCTCCATTTATTCCATTTGCTCATTCTTAGTAGAGAATGATAAGGACAAGGGAGGTGAATAATTAATCAGAGTATCTTAAGGCATCTTCCTCTGTTTTTGGAACAAGGATCTTTGTTTTAGTGCTTCTTAACTACGTTTGTGTTACTGGGGGGTTGTACATTATTGATTGGCGTTGGCTTTGATGTTTGTGCCATGTAGTACTACCTGTTTCCACTTCTAGACAAACATGCTCTTCTCCCATGGGACGTGGCATCTAAGACAACGCTAACAGATGTGCAAATGGTCCAATCACAGTCACTACAGCACTCTTGCCTTTTGAATGGGCCACCAGGGTTTATTTGTTTAATCGTATTACACTGCAACTTTTTGTCTGAAAATGGACACCTTACGTGTATTCTGATGTAGTGATTTAATGTAGCAGAGTTGGATTTGTAACCTTAGTCCCCAGTGTGAAGTGTCTTCACCTGCGCTATGGAACTGCTAGCTTTTCAGAAGTGTAGTTGGAAAAGCTGTTGCTAATAGGGCAGTCATGTGTGTTTGCAAGGCAGGGGCTAATGTGGGATGAAGTGGTACAGTTAAGCTAACACAGTGACACCTGTTACATTAGTGGAATGTCCTTGTTTATAGGTAAGGATTGACATGATAACTCAGGAGTCGTCTGAGGTGTGACCGCAGTCATTTTTTTCTACGTTGACAAATCTGGATTTACACACACTCAGTTCTATGGACCGGAACTAAATGAGGACTGGGAGTAATCAGATTTCAAACCATTTTCTATGAAATGATAAACAGGCCATTTGCAGACAGACAGTATGCTAAGTAACCCCTGTGACAAAACAAACCTCTCAATCAAATCGCTCGATGTTGCATCATTCCTATTTCAAACTCAGGTAACAGAGGAGAAACTCTGACACAATTGAAACACAAGAATCAAAGTTATACTTTCTCTTAATAGAAGAAATTATAGGATTCCTCCATTTCACCTCAACACAATGCCTTTCTGCGTCACATTCCACATTCACACATTCACACGATTGTCATAAATATAACGGTAGTGTGGACAACCTGATGGCATGTGTATTCACAAAAGATTCTCACTTAGGGAAAACAGTCTGCATCCTCCTGCTGATAGCAGTCTGTTCTGCACACCAATTAGAGATGCCTAATGTTATCCTTAAAAACAACCCAAGTTGTCCCCTACCTATTTATAGCTAACACCCTGAGCGGCTAGTAGAGAGAGAGAGCCTGTGGTCAGCGGCTGGCCAGAGAACTGACTGGTTCTAGAAGAGGTCCGGGACCTGGTTGCCCTGTCAACCTTAATCACACATCTCCTTAGCATGTGGCATGTGGCGCAAAGTCGACCGTGTCTGAATTCCCTCAACTTGTTCCTTCCTTTGTTCAATCACACTTGTCTGATCCAAATCACCTCTAATTTATTTGTCTTGCAAGTGGTGCCGAAGCTGTGCCTTACTCAGCTTAATCTCAGTGGAGACAGGATCGATCGATCTCGCGTTCTTCTCATCTTAGTTTGCCCGATGTAAGAGAGGCGCACTGATGAAGCTAGCTGCTATGGTGATCACTCCATGTCGTTAACAAAGGCTCCTGACATCGTTGTAATCTGCTACAAATAAAGACTTAGAAGGGGAGCCATGCAGGCACCTGGGAATTGCACATGGTAATACAACAGCTTTTAAACGATATTTCAGATATTACTGATTTGAGTTATCTATTCTATTCAATGGCCTGCTTGTGATCGACCAGCCAGGAAATGTGTTATTGACGTTGTGTCCGACATCTATGCAAGGGTCACCAGTCGATACAGCATACAGACCGAAGACAGAATGAGTTTTGCGCATACTGTATCTCAGACCAAGAAGCTGAGGTGCTTTGTGATGACTTCCCACCTTCCCTTGTCATTCCTTTGTGGGGATGTTATTCTAGAATGAGATGTGTGTGTGACACAATGCAGCTGTAGAACGGACAGGTTCTGAGATCTCATGTGAAGGTCTTAACATCTGCCTCATTTCAGCATGACGTTACAAATCCCCTGACTATCACAATTTTTGTAAAAATTGACAACCTTTACAATTTACTCTCATATAATTTTCAAGATGTACTGTACATTGAATTTTACCCGTACATAACCTGTATTTTGTTGTGAACACACACACACATGCCTGACCTATTGACACACACACACACACCTGCCTGCCCTGCATAAGTAGAGTGTTTATCACTCACAGTGGCGGATTTAGGTGTAGACGACATGGGCAGCCGCCCAGGGCGGCATCTTGCGGGGGACGGCACAGGGCGCCCGCACAAAAAAATTGGAATGGTGACATTAGCGCGATCGGTTTTCTATCGCTCATTTACACGTCACGTAAATGATATCATGTCACGTGTGGGACTGTGGGTCAATTAACCTTGTCAGAGTGGGAGACCTGATTCTAGTTTGTGAGCTAGGCAGGCTACTGCCTGGTAAGGTCTCCCACTCAGAAGTACGAGATGGGGAGGTGGGCGGGGGTAGGTTGACCTAAGGTCTCCCCACAGGAAGCCCGAGGTAGAGGAAGCGGGGAATCTATCAAATAGTGCACTTCTAACTTTGTACAGTGCTAACGGAATTAATAAAATCAGTCACACTATGAAATGCTACCAAATAAACCTCAATTCATCCATAATACTGTGAATATATAGTTTCACAGACATGTTGCATATTGTTCTGGTTTGTGTGAGATCTTTAAGAATAGTATAAAACCAGTCTGCTCACCACCAAGGTGAATCGGTTTAGTCTTGACTCTTGGTTGACAGTGTTGGGGGATGGGTAATGTATTGATGCTCGAGTGCCAAATCAACACAAATTTGTTTATATTTGTCTTTGTTACTTCTTTTTTATATTTATGAGTCTTATTTTTGTGTATATTTTATATTTATATAGTTTTAAATGTTATGATTATTTATTTTTGGGGGGGGGTTCGCCCAGGGTGCCATACAAGCTAGAACCGCCACAGAGCACTCACGTCACTCAACATGCAGGTAGGCGCCCCACAATATGTTCAGCTTGTGGGCGATACTGTACTGTATCCTGTACAAGCTGCCATTTCTTTTCATTTTTTTATGAAGGGACATTCACAACATTCAGTTGGAGATTTTAATGCAATATTTCTGTAGTGTAGGATGTCTCCTCTCAAAACATTGCATTATTTTGCAGCTCCAATTGGTTTGTTTTGCAGTTACAGTATATAGCCAGACAAGGGACAGCTTAGCCTAAAAGCTCCCAGCCAACCAAATTACAATTTAATACCAGCCATTTTCCTATTGTTCTGGAGATTTCTATAATGTAATCTATGCATCACGTGGCCAAAATGAACTTCCGTCGTTGGGTCGAACTGACGGATGGTGCTTGTGAGTCCCCCCCATAGAGGTACAATTAAGAGATGGCCTGGGGTGTGCTGTGCGCCCAGCAATACTTCAGCCTGACAGGCCCTACTGGTAGGAGAGCAGGGAGGACGATACCACTCTTCATTTGCAGCACAAAACACTCGTTTTGAATGCTGCCTGCACTGTACTTGTGGATTAATTACCTTCATAGGTATTCCCAGTATTTCTCTCAACTAGTCTGGTGGGTTTCATAACATGAATTTGATACCCTTTGATTACATTTAAAGTTGTACTTTAAAGCGCAAAAGAATGGAACATTTACCAAGTTCCCCAGGTGTATGGGGGAAAAAGACTAAAAAAGGAGACAGCAGGAAGCTCACTATCCCAGCCTCATGTGAGCTAACTATTACACACTCTATCTAGGCTGAACCTCCTACTGCTGAGGGACACGTTTGGTCATTAAACAGCTATAGTACTTGGTGATAACTCCTGGGCTAATACCAAAGGCTATGGATTTCTTGTCAGGTCACAGTATTCTCCACAGAGCTTCTTGGGCTAGTTTTCTCTGAGCTGGCTGTCTGCATGTGCGCATGCCATTGGCTGGGATATACAGCTTAATAGATTAACCTCGCCGAGATGCCACAGCCATTCTCACTAGCGTGGGAGCAAGAACACAAAACCAATCATCCACCTCAGTGAGTGTTCTGAAACGCTAAGCTCTGCATGCTTCTAGCATGGTGTTCAAATGATCAAAGTGGATGTTGTGGCGCTTTACTTGGAAACTGCCATCCATGGTGACAAGCTAGCGCCTGAAGGATTAGGACGTCCTTAACATTCAATCACAGCTTATTGTCTGTGCTCTTTACAGACAGCATTGAATGTATTAGTACTCAGCAACAATCACACACAAATTGTTGCTAGCAGAGAGCGATGGTCATTCAATTGTGCTTATTTATGAAGTTTTATGGTGCGCCAACGCCACTGACTTCCATGAGGACTCAGTAGTTTGTAATCACTCCATAATTACTCAACAGTTGGTAAACAATTAAGTGCCAAATTCTTATGCCTCAGTGAGAGAGAAAAAATGACTGTAAGAATGCCTATTGTGGTACAGTCTTCCTGCTCACTGGCCTCACTTCATATAAGCTTTTGATGAGCTACGACGACACTTTTGTCAATACAACAGTTGACCTGTTTTTAGACTGGCCATGGTTTCTACTTGTTCTCTCAGACAGGAAGGATAGGTTGCTGAAATCACTCAAAGGGTCCTTTGGGATTTCAACTTGAGCATTCAAAGCACAGCTGCGTTCCGTCTTTTATCGATTTCTAAGTTCTATAGGCCAGGTTGCCATGGTTGCATCACTCTTTAGAACACGTCTATATCCATGGGGGAAATTCAATGCAATGTGCCTTTTAATTTCAATCCCATCTCAGTGTACTTCCATCACAGTGAAGTAGGTATGCTATATTCTCCAAGACCTGGGTGCTGTTTTATTTTGGAGCCTGGAGTGCACTCCGCTGTGGAATGTGAATCACTCTAGCTTTCCTGTGTGTTGGTTATAGCACCGGAAGTACGAGAGATAACGCTAACACAGATCTATCCTTCATTTAGTTTGTAGGCTGATTGCGAAAGGTTTGTGACCAGGGGCTGTTACTTTGCACACCAGTCAGGACTAACTTTAGGCGAAGCAACAAGAATACAATTCGGAGGCTTTTCAAAAACTTCCGATATTTCCTGTGTCGATAGCTAATCTCAGGGACTTCAGACAAACTGCCTTTGAGGCAATATGATTGTTTGTGAAACAGACCATTGCTCTGTTTAGTAATCCTACAAATGCATCAACACAGAATCAATTATTAAGTGTTTTAAAACCAAGTGTGATGCAGAACAATATAGCGTGTGCTCCGTTGCTCATCTAGAAAACCACTTGAGTAACGTTAGTGCTTACAACTCTTGAGAGGCTCCAGTACACTGCTTTGACCTGAAGTCCTTTCTCCGTCACGGCATGTGGATGAGCAGATTGTTAGCCCATATATCTATTACTGTAAATACAAACTTACACATAGCACCATGGGAGTCTGCAACAGATTCACAGGGGCTGGCACTGCAGATGGCACTATGTCTGCACCACCAGGGACAACAAAATGGTTTAAGGAAGCCCATCTCCCCAGGGAAATAGGTTGTCTCAGTCCACGGTACAAGACGAGAAACAGAGTGAGAAAACACAGGGGGGATAGTGATGATTTATTTGCTAGTGCTATATAATGACCACTTTTCAGGGTCTTCCTCCTCTCTTTAATTGTGTGGCTTTCTCAGGTGTTGTGAGCGGTGGGCCGGTGGCCGCGAGAGAAACAATAACCAGTTTAAAAGTTAATGGTCTCTGAAATGGCCAATAAACACTACAGCCGTCCCCAAAAGCTAGAACAAAATATTGGACGATTTTGGCGGGAAATGAAATAGATTTTTCCCACTTAGACGTCTCGCTCCTCTGTGATGAGATAGCTGGCTGCAGCGCCATAGTAAGAAAGGAGGGTTGAATATCGGTGTTTCCCCCTCAGCTGTCAGCTTTAGTATGTATCACAGTTTGGTCAGCGACAGTGATGAGAGGCTGTCAGAGGTAAGCTAATGCTCTGCTTTCCTTCATGACTCAAATAGGCCATGAGACTCAGCTAGGGCTAAAACGTATCTACCAGGACTAGAACGTTCTGTTAGGGTGAAGGTTTTTCTTTACAACTTTACATAGGATTATCGAATGCCATGTTGCTCATATACATTTATGACTAATAGCCTACCATCTTCAGAGCTAATTCCCTCAAAAATATTAGGTCTACTTATTTTTCATCATCATGATTTTAAAATGTTCTCCTACGTATCAAAAGTTCATGGAAACATACTTTTTATCCATTCCTATTATATAGGTCTCTTTTCAATGTGTAAACCGGTACTGTTGACTGCAGCCATTCAGTAATGTGTAAATGACTTGAAATGGTCCACAGTGGAGCAGTGTTGTTGTGTGTTCCACCCGCAGTGAGATGATGGATTGTCTGGGATGGCACTATCTTCCTTCACACTGTCTCCACAGCAGCGCTACTCACAGCAAGCGGCAGGCCAGACCAACCTGAACACAGCCTAATGGGAGTCCTGTATGAGACTCAAAAATAGATAGATAAGATAGATAAGATAGATTAGATAGATAGATAGATAGATAGATAGATAGATAGATAGATAGATAGATAGATAGATAGATAGATAGATAGATAGATAGATAGATAGATAGATAGATAGATAGATAGATAGATAGATAGACTGAGAAAGAGAGAGAGAGAGAGATTTTTTTACTGATTGATGATCCCTGAAATGTTACAGCTACTGTTGACAGACGTGTTTGAAGTCTCACAGGGAGGGAGGGTGTGAGTAAGAGAGAGAGCGAAAGAGAGAGGTAAATGGGGAAGAAAAAGAGGGAGCAGAAAGACCATTGTGAAAGAGAACATCCTACACAAGAGAATAACAGAGTGAGAGTGTTGCAGAGAGAGAGAGCAACCACCGATGCCCACACATTCCACCACAAAGCCCTCACCTACAGAGGAGTCCCCTCAGCCAGCTGGTTCTGGGGCTCTGTTCATTTTAAACTCCACAGAGCACCAGGACTAGAAACACATTTAGAAACAACCAAATGAGAAAACAAAAAGATAAATATTTGACACAGTGTAAAGAATCAACTAAAAAAGAGAAAGAAATCCTTGACTATGGACAGACTCAGTGACCATAGCCTTGTCACACCCTGATCTGTTTCACCTGTCCTTGTGATTGTCTCCACCACTTCCAGGTGTCGCATATTATCCACGGTGTATATATCCCTGTGATTCCTGTCTCTCTGTGCCAGTTTGTCTTGTTTGCCAGTTCGTCTTGTTTGCCATGTCAAGCAGCTGTTTTCCTTGCGCCTATTTTTTCCCAGTCTCTTTTGCTTCTAGTCCTCCTGGTTTCGATCCTTGCCTGTCCTGACTCCGTACCCGCCTGCTCTGTCTTCGAGCCTGCCTATCCCCTTGTACTGTTTGGACTCTGATCTAGTTACTGAACCCCTGCCTGGCCTGACCTCGAGACTGCCCTTCGTCTGGTACTGTTTTGGACTGGTACCGGTGTATGAGCTCTCGCCTGTCCCTGACCTACCTTTGCCTACCCCTGGATGAATAAATATCGGAGCTCAACCATCTGCTTCCTGTATTTGGGTCTCGCCTTGTGTCCTTATAAGCCTTGCAATTGAAAGAGGCCACGATTGGCAGACTTGGCTGAGCTGCACTTCCTAACCTCCTGCCAAATGTATGACCCCATTAGAGACACATATTTCCCACAGATCACACAGACTCGGAAAGAATTTGAAAACAAATTAAGTATTGATAAACTCCCACATCTGTTAGGCGAAATATCGCAATGTGCAATCACAGCAGCAAGATGTGTGGCCCTTTTGCCATGAGAAAAGGGCAACCAGTGGAGCACAAACAAAATTGTAAATACAACACATTTATCTGTTTATTTATTTTCCTTCAACTATGTGCACATTGCTACAACACTACATAGTCAATAATATACCATTTGAAATGTCTATATTCTTTTAAAACTTTTGTGAGTGTAATGTTTACTGTTAAGAGAAAGGGAGACATAGAAAGAGACACCAATGGTGGCGCATCACGATTACGTGACAACCAATAGGCTGGGTTTCTGTACAGCACTTTGAGACATCAGCTGATGTACGAAGGGCTATATAAATACATTTGATTTGATATATGTTCCTCCAAAATATGGACGCCTCTTCTAGCCTTTCTCCCCTATTCCCAACAGCAGTCATTTAGCTTTAAGTTTTCCTAGGGCCTTTGTAATCTCCACTTACAATGCCAGGAAAAGTGTTCATCGCAATCTGTCTGACACGAGGAATATTCCCAGAGAATCTGAACATGTGTATCACGGCACTAACAGACACTGAGAGGAGATGAGGGAAGGTGAGGAGAGAAAGAGGGATTCTGGGCCAGTGGGGTTCAAGCATTACATTGTTACTGTGTGTTTGACTGGGATTTCCACAGCTGAGCTGGGGACAGATGGTGAGTCACTGACCTCTCCATTAGGCTATTGACTCGTCATTGATGTTTGACTGGGAGGTGAGCGATGTGGATAGTGACTCCTCTGTCCTACTTGAATGGATCCACTGACAAAAACGCAATGGGGCATTTCACCCATGCAATGAGTCACCCATAAAGGAATGTCATAGGCAGCTCCAGACAGTGCAGCCTTTTCTGGCCAATGATAGATTGTAAGGACTCATAGACAGAGAGTGTAAATGAAAGCAACATGGCACACCTGAGACTGAGGGATGGTTAGGTTCAGAGAGAGAGAGTATGATGGCTGCCACGTCCCTCTGGATATCATCCTCTGAGTGATGAAGGTCATTTCAGCTTACAGCAAGGATGGCATCTCCCCCTGCCCAATGTCAAATCCATCATACCATGCCAGCTCCTCATCAGCCAGCACTGTGGTAGCGTGGGTGTACGTGTGTGCACACATGCACGTGTGAGTGTGCGTGTGTGTATGTGCGTGTGTTTGTGTGAAGGAAGAGGGTTGGTGTGAGGATTTCTTTCTTAGTATTTCTCTTGCAGGATGTGTAAATGGACTTGTCATGTTTCAGCTAGGCCCAGTAAGCAGGTCAAGTCCAGGGGCTTCAATGTGTCTCTGTCTCTCTGATGTGTCTGGGTATAGAGGGAGTCCTGTTGTTACTCTCTACTCTCATCACTGCACAAACACACACTCACCACTGGGGCACGGTGACACAGGGACACATTCACAAGGGCAGGGAGGTGCTGTTCGTTCAGACTGGAGGAGGAGGAGTAGGAGGTGGAGGATGCTGGTACTGTAGTTGGTTGTTATTGTGTTCCTGCTCCCAGTTATCTTGTCTCATCCTATTACGGTCCTAGTGGGGAACTAATGCACATCTCCACCGTGGATGAGTTTTGGGGAGGAGAGAGAGAGTTGCCCAGTCACCCTGACAGATGAGTTGCCCGGTCACCCTGACAGATGAGTTGCCCGGTCACCCTGGCAGATGAGTTGCCCGGTCACCCTGGCAGATGAGTTGCCCGGTCACCCTGACAGATGAGTTGCCCGGTCACCCTGACAGATGAGTTGCCCGATCACCCTGACAGATGAGTTGCCCGGTCACCCTGACAGATGAGTTGCCCGGTCACCCTGGCAGATGAGTTGCCCGGTCACCCTGACAGATGAGTTGCCCGGTCACCCTGGCAGATGAGTTGCCCGGTCACCCTGGCAGATGAGTTGCCCGGTCACCCTGGCAGATGAGTTGCCTGGTCACCCTGGCAGATGAGTTGCCCGGTCACCCTGGCAGATGAGTTGCCCGGTCACCCTGACAGATGAGTTACCCGGTCACCCTGGCAGATGAGTTGCCCGGTCACCCTGACAGAGCAGAGCTGATTCTCCCCTCCAGTTATTGTTGTGTTCATTTTACTGAATGCTCTTTTCCTCTCCTCTCCCCACATCTGGTTCTACAGTATGTGTTAGTGCACACCCAGAATGAAGTGCAGGGGCCCGCTCTGTACAGTTAGTCGCATGTCGGATCACCATCCAGGTGATTTCTCCAACACCTGGACCATGTCAGCGCACCCCACCACGGAGAGTTTTTTTTTGCAGAAGACAGGGTTCTGAGCAGAGCTTTTGCAGTTTTCTTTGTTTGTTTTTCTGACAAGCTAGAGAGGCATGTGTAATCGTGTGGAACGGGATACAGTGGAGGGAGGCAGGTTGATGGGCAGAGAGACAGGCAGGGAGGCATGCTGGGAGGCAGGCAGGCAGGGAGGTAGGCAGGCAGGCAGGGAGGCAGGGAGGCAGGTAAGAAGGCTATCGGTTGCCAACCCCCAAATAATCCAGCCAGACCCGTAAACTTGGATGTGTCACACGGTGTTAGGGTCCTGCCCTGGGTGACCGGGGATCAGACAGTCTCTTCCCATCCCATTACTGACAAACTGACCGTGACTCTGTTCCCAGGAACATGGAACTGGAGTCACGTCCTGTGTTTCTGCTATTCACATTCACCATGATTTCATTGTCCTCAGCCAAATCATGGCTGAATCATTGTACAGTAACTCTATTCCTGGAATTGAGGGAGTATTGAATAACATTGTTTATTTATGCAGTACCTGCCTCAAAAAATTACTTGTGTGACAGTATACATTCATATTTTGCAGTGGGTAGCAACATAGTGAATTATTTCTGAGCATCATAATATATTACTAAGGGATACTGATACACTGCATGGTTCCTGATTTGACCCCTTTTACACAGGCCATCATTTTTATGTCAGAATAATTCCCTGCTAACATTTTAGGATGCGAGTTAGGGTCACGGGATAAAAAGCCTGGTAAACACTTTCTGCCATAGTAAGCAATTTACCTGAAGAAAAAAAAATACAATTTATATAAGTCTGACCTCTGATACTTTGGCTCTCTAGAGGATACTGGAAAAATATGCTTTTTGGTTTTACATCAAGACAATAATTATTTTACAAATAAACATCCCCTCCCTTTCTATTTTTCAAACACACCCGTGTGTATACACACAAATACACACACACTCACACACACGCTCTATTTCTCCTTCTCTTCCCCCCTCTCTCTCCAAAAATGCAAATGAGAGGCTTCTGTCTATCAAACAGCTGCTTTCCCCATGGCAACCGATGGATTTTGTCCCTGTGATAAAACTGGAGAATATTTCTGGCATAGTATAACAAAAAGACAGACTGTACAGTATATTGGCACAAATTGTCAGAACAAATATTCCCTAGGCCATTCAACAACTTCTGTACACTTAGTTACTAGATCTGTTGTTGTCAGAGTTTGTAAGCCGGTCCATCCTTGATTGCATCAACCTCCAAGCAGTTAGCATTCCTACAACAGCATCTTGTCGACCTGGATCCTTATACATGTAACTATCTGTGCATCAGACAAAGAGACCCTGTTTAGGGGAGGGTTCCCAGACAGGTTTTTCGTCATGAATCTGGTTCTGGAGGCAGCTCTGCAGTGGTCACTAATAAAGTCATAATGTCTGATTTTAAACCCAACCCTATCCTTAACCCTAACCTTAACCACACTGCTAACCCTAATGCCTAATCACAACCTTACATACATTTTTACAATATAGCCAATTTTTACTTGCTCAGTTCAAAAAACGTCAACCACTGGAGGCAAGCTGAGCTAGCTATAACCTTATGGTGGCAGATGGTGATGGAGATGGGCCTTGGCACAGAGGCTTGAAAGGGGCCCCCTCACTGGGGCAGCTGCCACACATCCACACCGTTTCCTGTACCGCACCACCCTCTGGAAGCCTTGGGGAGGCAGGTCACCGTGGCCTCATGATGAGAGGCAAGAAGTAGGCCGAACCGGATGGTGGGGGTGGAGGGTGTGGAACGGTGTGTTTCCCCCCTATTAAATTAGGTCACGTTGGAAGCTGTGCATTTGTCATGTATGACAGGCCTATTAATCATAGGAAGGGTTGTGTCAGTGCCTCAGGGGCCCCAGGGGCCCCATGGGCCAGCTCTGAAGGTGGGATGTCCCTCTGGATGCCTTAGCCTTGTATTTTGTCCCTTCTCTCTCCTGCTCTCTTCTGCTCACTCCTACCAGGTGTTTTTCTAGGAAGTTATTCTCCTCATATCCCATCAGTGTACCCAAGTCACACTCTCTCCTACTCTCTCTCTCTCTGTCCGTCTCCTCTCCTCTCCAATTCTGTCTAGTCTGCTGTTTTTACAATGCCTCCTGATGTAGTATTGTAGACTTTGCTGTAATATTTACTGGAGTTTTGTGGACATGACTGTAGTATACTGTAGCATTTACAGTTTACTATAGTATAGATACTGTAGTAAGAAACAAACTGTAGTATATAATTTAGTAATCACTGTAGTGTTTTTGCAGAATGTAGTATACTGTAGTATTTACTGTAGTAATTTTTAAAGATATTACTGTAGTATTTACTATTGTGTTTTTGTTTTATTATCTTTGTCCTTGAGGAAACCTACTAGACAAAATACTCAAAGTGCAAATATCAGTTCAAGCTTCTGCTCTTTTCTATAACCTGTAGGTAGGTAGGTCTGAACAGAGAGTTCAGAGCTTCTGCTCTTTTCTATAACCTGTAGGTAGGTAGGTCTGAACAGAGAGTTCAGAGCTTCTGCTCTTTTCTATAACCTGTAGGTAGGTAGGTCTGAACAGAGAGTTCAGAGCTTCTGCTCTTTTCTATAACCTGTAGGTAGGTAGGTCTGAACAGAGAGTTCAGAGCTTCTGCTCTTTTCTATAACCTGTAGGTAGGTAGGTCTGAACAGAGAGTTCAGAGCTTCTGCTCTTTTCTATAACCTGTAGGGAACACAGTATATGGTGTATTTTTGGGATGTTTGTCACTTATGGGTGGCACAGATTGGGGTACAGGGGAGGGGAATGGACAGGGTATATGCAAAATAAATACTGTAGTATATACTATATTAATCACTGTAGTGTTTTTGCGGACAGTAGTGTTTTTGCGGAGATTACTGTAGTATTTACTGTAGTGTTTCTCTGGTCTGTAGTATACTGTAGTATTTACTGTATTGATTCTCTGGTCTATAGTATACTGTAGCATTACCTGTAGTGTTTATCTGGTCTGTAGTACACTGTAGTATTTACTGTAGTGTTTCTCTGGTCTGTAGTATACTGTAGTATTTACTGTAGTGTTTCTCTGGTCTGTAGTCTACTGTAGTATTTACTGTAGTGTTTCTCTGGTCTGTAGTATACTGTAGTATTTACTGTATTGATTCTCTGGTCTATAGTATACTGTAGCATTACCTGTAGTGTTTCTCTGGTCTGTAGTATACTGTAGTATTTACTGTAGTGTTTCTCTGGTCTGTAGTCTACTGTAGTATTTACTGTAGTGTTTCTCTGGTCTGTAGTCTACTGTAGTATTTACTGTAGTGTTTCTCTGGTCTGTAGTATACTGTAGTATTTACTGTAGTGTTTCTCTGGTCTGTAGTCTACTGTAGTATTTACTGTAGTGTTTCTCTGGTCTGTAGTCTACTGTATTATTTACTGTAGTGTTTCTCTGGTCTGTAGTACACTGTAGTATTTACTGTAGTGTTTCTCTGGTCTGTAGTATACTGTAGTATTTACTGTAGTGTTTCTCTGGTCTGTAGTCTACTGTAGTATTTACTGTAGTGTTTCTCTGGTCTGTAGTATATTGTAGTATTTCCTGTAGTATTCTACAACATTCTATAGTAAGTACTACACATGATCAAGGTATACTACTGTGTGTAGTATAGTATTCTATAGAATACTACAGTTTACGACAGAATTTTATAGTAAGTACTGTAATATTCTTTCATGTGGGTGCCTTCTGACAGTCAGATGCTCCTGGCTTTCTCCTGAGCTCTGACTAGCAATCTCTACCCAGGCCTCACCTCCTGTCTTCAGACCTCTACCCCACATAGTGTGTCTGGAACGTGGTAATGGGGTGGGGGTGTGGATGGAGAAGCCTGTCTGACAGGGGATCTGACCAAACAGAGGGGGTTCAAGTTTCTGTAGAAGAGTGCTGGAACACAACAATACAAAACTAAGACATAGTCAGGTGTTTTTGTAGTCTGCCTGTGAGAAAATCTGCCTCTGCTTATGAACATGTGGGTGGTTGTACACATAGCTATGTGCAATTTGTATGTGTGGGCACATGTTGCCACAGAATGTGGGTGTTTGAGAGCGAGGCATTAGCAGACCTATGTGTACAGTATGAACATGTGAGAGTGTGTGGGTGCATCTGCGTGGTCTGTGTATTCGGCCTTGGGGCTAGGTGTATGCATCAGTGCGTGCCTGCGTGCCTGCATGTGTGCATGTGCGTGTGTGTGTGTGTGTGTGTGTGTGTGTGTGTGTGTGTGTGTGTGTGTGGTTGGGGCAAGGGTTTACCTTAGTTCATATCAAACAATATGTGGTCTGTGCACATGGGTGGGACGGAGTTGTTTTTCATTACTCATCATGTGTTTTGTTAAGATATATATTGCTCTTGTTTTCCTGTAGAGGGAAAACATCCCTCTCTGTGTCCCTCCAAATGGTAGGCCATTTACATAGTGTATTATTCTCTTTGATAGCCACGTTGGTTATATTATGGAAAATAGCCTCAAATACATTCTGTATTCAGAGAATGGGTCTACAGTAAGTGAGCTATATTTTGAGCTATGCAAACTTTGTGGACACAGGCCCATTGTAAATGAAGGGACATTACTGAGAAAGATCCAATTTATAAAAACATAAACAAGAGACCCCAGAAAAACACAGTCATTATTCACAACAACTATGGGTATTAGAAAGTACAACAAGTAGACCTATGTTTCCATGGTGATGGTGGTGGGCCACAGTTGGCTGTGCAGAGAGCTGATGATGATGATGATGAAGCACACATGACTCCACTGAGGGGGATCTGGCTGTCTGGTTTGTCTACTGATAGCCCTGTCTACAGTATATATGCAGAAGTAGGTGGACACCCCTTCAAATTAGTGGATTTGGCTATTTCAGCCACACCCGTTGCTGACAGGTGTATAAAATTGAGCTCACAGCCATGCAATCTCCATAGACAAACATTGGCAGTAGAATGGCCTTACTGAAGATCTCAGTGACTTTCAATGTGGCATAGTCATAGGATGCCACCTTTCCAACAAGTCAGTTCGTTAAATTTCTACCCTGCTTGAGCTGCCCTGTTCAACTGTAAGTGCTTTTATTATGATGTGGAAACGTCTAGGAGCAACAACGGCTCAGCCTCGAAGTGATAGGCCACACAAGCTCACAGAACGGGATTGTCTGTCCTCAGTTGCAACACTCTCTACCGAGTTCCAAACAGCCTCTGGAAGCAACGTCAGCACAAGAACTGTTTGTCATATATTCTACATATTTCAGTGTGATTCCACAGTCACATATCTGGATGTGTTTGAAACACCAGAAATAAAGACAATATTTATGACGCCAGTCCTGCCAAATCAGGGTGAGCTGCCAAGAGAAACTGAGGAACGAGCTCCCTGCAGATGTGTGGCACGTGTGAGGAGCTGAGGAACGAGCTCCCTGCAGATGTGTGACGCGTTTGAGGAGCTGAGGAACGAGCTCCCTGCAGATGTGTGGTGTGTGTGAGGAGCTGAGGAACGAGCTCCCTGCAGATGTGTGGCGCGTGTGAGGAGCTGAAGAACGAGCTCCCTGCAGATGTGTGGCGCGTGTGAGGAGCTGAGGAACAGGCTCCCTGCAGATGTGTGGCGTGTGTGAGGAGCTGAAGTCCATCTCCCGTCATAAAAATAAAACCCCCCTCCCATGAACATACTAACCATGCAGGCCAGTGATGGGATGGGGTAGGTACAATGCAGTGGCGGTCGGTTCCGTTTAAGATGAGGGAGGATGATATGTATTTTTTTGAGCATGGCCTTATTTCTATTGCAGCATATTGGATGACTGTCATTCATATTCCATTCACCCAGCTCAATGTAACATCGATAGGTTTAGGCTAATACAGGATTCTAGAATTTTTCCTATACCCATCAGGAGGTTGCCACAACCTAGCCTATTAATTAAAGTTCAAGGTCAAGAGAATTTTGAGTAATCACAGTGACTGTCAGTGGCACATTCAATATCGCCTTGCACGCTCTTTCCTGCATCTAGCTGATCTAGGGTGTAAGCATTAGTCCAACAGATGCAAATTATTGTTTCTATTGGACAAATTCAGCTTTGTTTATCCCCGTTTCGTTCCGTTTGCTTCCGTTTAATAAATGTTTTCCAACAGAATAGGCAGAATGAATACACCTCTGATCACACGCAAACACAGTTCACTTTCATATCAGCCACATAAAAACAACATGATCACTTTGCTCTTTGCATATATAATTCCTTCTCACAACTATCTATGGGCTCTCCTCCTCTCACCTTTTCCCTTCACTTGTGGACTTCAGAGCACAACACATCAGCTGTCTGACCAGATGTAAAAAAAACGTTCCAAGCCAAACCTTCATATCATGACCGGTAATCTCAACATACAGCCTACATCGTTGTAAGGTCATAGTTAATATACTTGAACTAACGCGTTAGTATCCACCTACAATTATACAGTACAGTGTACAGTCAGAAAGCAGTTTAGCAGTTACACCAGCTGGCCCTGGTGGCAATACATTTATAAAACCAAAAGCTTACCTTGACTTGGAAGAGTTCCAGTGTTGGCTAGCCAGCTAGCTAACATAGCATCCCTCTCTATTTGAGCCGGGTGTTTGAGTAGGATAAACTAGGTAGCTGCATTCCCTAGCTAAGTGGAAGTGAAAGTTTAAAAATAAAATACAAGCAAATATAGCTAGCTCTCTATCTCTTTTTGTCTCTCTCTCCCTCTTGCTTCTCCTTAATATTGGAAGAAATTAATATGTTTAAAACTGTGAAGCTATTGTCTTTCTCTTTCTTTGAGTCAACTACTCACCACATTTTATGCACTGCAGTGCTAGCTACCTTTAGCGTATGCTTTCAGTACTAGATTCATTCTCTGATCCTTTGATTGGGTGGACAACATGTCAGTTCATATTGCAATTGCTCTGATAGGTTGAAGGATGTCCTCCGGAAGTTGTCATAATTACTGTGTAAGTCTATGGAAGAGGGTGAGAACCTTGAGCCTCCTAGGTTTTGAATTGAAGTCAATGTACCCAGACAGAAGCTAGCTGTCCTCTGGCTACACCATGGTGTTACCCTACAGAGTGCTGCTGAAGCTACTGTATACCATCATTGCAAAGCAATGTGTTTTAATATATTGTTTGGTGACATGTGTATATATTTAGTATAGTTTTGTCTAAAAAGCCTAACTTTTTCAATGTTTCACAATTTTAATTTATATGAAATTCACTGAGGAGGATGGTCCTCCTTTTCCTCCTCTGAGGAGCTTCCACTGGTAAAGTGTATTGTATAGACAGGGCATCCTGGTCTCACTCTCCCTCTACACATCCTCCGACCCATGCAGCAGCAATCCTTACACATGGTGGCTGGTTATTGTTTTATTGGAGTGTGTGTGTGTGTGTGTGCACGTGTGTGTGTATGTTTGTGTGTGTGTGCAAGTGTGTGCTTGTGTGTACCATTCTCTGTGCGTATGTGTTTGCGTGCCTGCCTCTCTGCCCGTGTCTGTGTGTGTGTCAGATGAAGTGAAACCATTCTCAGAGAGGTAAATGTTTGAACAGTGACTCCAGTGCTTTACAGGAGGCAGGCTCATTTAGTCCCAGTCCCAGATGTAGCCAGCTGGGGGAGAGGGGTGGCCACACCAGTCCCTTCTGGACGTGGCCACCTCCCTGTTCTGTCTATCTGCTGGCTGCTGTGTGGCTGATGAAGATCATAAAGCTACAGCAATGCAGTTCCTACCCTTCTCTGTTCCTGTATGTTCACACAGTGCAAATAGTCCGGGTAGCCATTTGATTACCTTGTTCAGGAGTCTTATGGCTTGAGAAGCCTTTTTGTCCTAGACTTGGCACTCCGGTACCGCTTGCTGTGCGGTAGCAGAGAGAACGGTCTATGACTGGGGTGGCTGGGGTCTTTGACAATTTTTAGGGCCTTCCTCTGACACCGGCTGGTGTAGAGGTCCTGGATGGCAGGCAGCTTGGCCCCAGTGATGTACTGGGCCGTACGCACTACCCTCTGTTGTGCCTTGCGGTCGGAGGACGAGCTGTTGCCGTACCAGGCAGTGATGCAACCAGTCAGGATGCTCTCAATGTTGCAGCTGTAGAACCTTTTGAGGATCTGAGGACCCATGCCAAATCTTTTGGTCTCCTGAGGGGGAATAGGTTCTGTCATACACTCTTCACGACTGTCTTGGTGTGTTTGAACCAAGATAGTTTGTTGGTGATGTGGACACCAAGGAACTTGAAGCTCTCAACCTGCTACACTACAGCCCTGTCGATGAGAATGGAGGTGTGCTCGGTCGTCCTTTTCCTGTAGTTCACAATCATCTCCTTTGTCTTGATTATGTTGAGGGATAGTTTGTTATTCTGGCACCACCCGGACAGATCTCTGACCTCCTCCCTATAGGCTGTCTCGTCGTTGTCGGTGATCAGGCCTACCACTGTTGAGTCATCTGCAAACTTAATGGTGTTGGAGTCGTGCCTGGCCATGCAGTTGTGGGTGAACAGGGAGGACAGGAGGGGACTGAGCACGCACCCCTGAGGGACTCCAGTGTTGAGGATCAGCGTGGCATATGTGTTGCTACCTACCTTCACCACCCAGGGGCGGCCCATCAGGAAGTCCAGGATCCAGTTGCAGAGGGAAGTGTTTAGTCCCAGGATCCTTAGCTTAGTGATGAGCTTTGAGGGCACTATAGTGTTGAACGCTGAGCTGTAGTCAATGAATAGCATTCTCACATAGGTGTCCAAGTGGGAAAGGGCAGTGTGGAGTGCACTAGATATTGCATCATCTTTACGTTTCTTTCAGCCAGTGTGTATGACTAAATGTCAATCTTTGCTGTATATGTGTCCTATTGGGACCTACTTGGCTATACCTGTATGTCTGGCATGTGGCCTAAAATACAGGAGGATCAGTAAGGTCTCCTGTCAGGTTGAATTGACCACACAGCTATTTAGCTACAGTCCTACTGTAGTTAAGCTGCAGTACTATTGTAGGTGTCGTTAGATATCTTCTGACTGCTTGGTCATTGAACACAGTGGGCCTCGTGTGTACATCCCTGAACACCCATATCATTTGTCTGTTCTGTGTTTGTACTAATTTCTCTCCATGCATGGGCGGACTGCCTGGTGTCCCACGTAGATAAATGCACGTTTACAAGTATTTTTTTTCCTCCACCAGGCATGATGATGAAATAGAAAGCAACGGAATTCAAACACAGAATTATAGCTACGTGAAAGACTACCACATTATTATACACAGTGGCATAAACATCTCTGAACAGCTGTGGCTAAATGTATTGACCACTTTACTGCGTTGTTTACTGAGGCAGTATTCTCTGCTTTGCTCTCTGTTTGCTATAGTAACATTAAGGTATCTAAACGTTAGATCTGTCAGATGGCAGGACGAGTGGAGAGGGAGGAGGTAGCTCGGCAGCTCCAGGCTATCATCATCAAACTCGCTCTGGTGCCAAGCCCTGTTTGTCACAGCCGAGACACACAGTTCAAATAAAATGCCATTTCAATACAGAATCAAATGAAAAGGGGAGAAACTGTGATAGCACAGATTATTCATAAGCAAACACGTTTTTTCCCCTTCAGTTATTTCAATGATCACGTTCCCTGGCATGAGAAGTCAACGTGCCTCTTTCTCGCTCTCTCTCTCGCTCTCTCTTCTCTTCCCTTCTCTCTCTTCCCTTCTCTCTCATTCTCACAAGCCAGTCAGCCTCCACCAGTGAGACATTTCTGCCATCTAGAGGACATTTTTTTTTTCACCTTTATTTAACCAGGTAGGCTAGTTGAGAACAAGTTCTCATTTACAACTGCGACCTGGCCAAGATAAAGCAAAGCAGTGCGACACAAACAACAACCCAGAGTTACACATGGAATAAACAAGTGTACAGTCAATAACACAATATAAAAAAAGAAAGTCTATATATAGTGTGTGCAAATGGCATGAGGATGTAAGGCAGTAAATAGGCCATAGTAGCGAAGTAATTACAATTTAGCAAATTAACACTGGAGTGATAGATGAGCAGATGATGTGCAAGTAGAAATACTGGTGTGCAAAAGAGCAGAAAAGTCAAGAAAAACAATATGGGGATAAGGTAGGTAGATTGGATGGGCTATTTACAGATGGGCTATGTACAGCTGCAGTGATCGGTAAACTGCTCTGACAGCTGATGCTTAAATTTAGAGAGGGAAATATAAGTCTCCAGCTTCAGTGATTTTTGCAATTCGTTCCAGTCATTGGCAGCAGAGAACTCTACAATACCATGTGCGGTGCTTTCATCCCAGTGGCAAAGCAAAGAAGGAGCCTCTCTCAAACCTTGTTCTTAATTTCAATCACTTATTTTACAGGATATCTCTTTTATTGATGACAGATCTTCATATCTACTAATGTCTTTGGTGATATTTTAATGCCCAGTAGAGAAATCGACTTTAATGAACAAGCGGACCAACAGGTAGTCTCCAAATACAGATGTGGGTGCATTCTCTCTGATCCATCTGTGCTCATCTCACTGAACATACAGATATGGGTGCATTCTCAATATTCCATCTGTGCTCATCTCATTGAACATACAGATATGGGTGCATTCTCTCTGTTCCATCTGTGCTCATCTCAATGAAGATACGTTGTGATTCTGGCCTTTTCTTTTCTTCCACTTTGCTCATCTCTGTGTTGCTCATTGTGTCGCACCATCTGTTTTCCTGTTGTTGTTTTTTAAAAGTAAAGCAGCCTCTTGCTCAGAGTGGCTGACGGGTGTTCAAGCAACAATTTGGTTTTAATTATGTGTGCTATCGGTGTTCACAAAGTGTAATTATACATAAAGTCTGCAGGGAAGGACTTTTATCAGCCAAAATACAGTAATTATAGATAATGTAGGATCTTCTTAAAGAACATACTTTTAAATTGGATGTTGCATGGATGATGGAGTCAGACTTGGGTAAATGTACAGTCTTGTGTAAATCCAAAGAGCGCATTCACTCCCAGCGCTCCAACTTTAGTAGTATAACTAAATCATAACTTTAGTAGTATCACTACATCATAACTTTAGTAGTATCACTACATCATAACTTTAGTAGTATAACTACATCATAACTTTAGTAGCATCACTACATCATAACTTTAGTAGTATCACTACATCATAACTTTACTAGCATCACTACATCATAACTTTACTAGCATCACTACATCATAACTTTACTAGCATCACTACATCATAACTTTAGTAGTATCACTACATCATAACTTTAGTAGTATCACTACATCATAACTTTAGTAGTATCACTACATCATAACTTTACTAGCATCACTACATCATAACTTTAGTAGTATCACTACATCATAACTTTACTAGCATCACTACATCATAACTTTACTAGCATCACTACATCATAACTTTAGTAGTATCACTACATCATAACTTTAGTAGTATCACTACATCATAACTTTAGTAGTATCACTACATCATAACTTTACTAGCATCACTACATCATAACTTTAGTAGTATCACTACATCATAACTTTACTAGCATCACTACATCATAACTTTACTAGCATCACTACATCATAACTTTAGTAGTATCACTACATCATAACTTTAGTAGTATCACTACATCATAACTTTACTAGCATCACTACATCATAACTTTACTAGCATCACTACATCATAACTTTAGTAGTATCACTACATCATAACTTTAGTAGTATCACTACATCATAACTTTAGTAGTATCACTACATCATAACTTTACTAGCATCACTACATCATAACTTTAGTAGTATCACTACATCATAACTTTACTAGCATCACTACATCATAACTTTACTAGCATCACTACATCATAACTTTAGTAGCATCACTACATCATAACTTTAGTAGTATCACTACATCATAACTTTAGTAGTATAACTACATCATAACTTTAGTAGCATCACTACATCATAACTTTACTAGCATCACTACATCATAACTTTAGTAGTATCACTACATCATAACTTTACTAGCATCACTACATCATAACTTTACTAGCATCACTACATCATAACTTTAGTAGTATCACTACATCATAACTTTACTAGCATCACTACATCATAACTTTACTAGCATCACTACATCATAACTTTAGTAGCATCACTACATCATAACTTTAGTAGTATCACTACATCATAACTTTAGTAGTATAACTACATCATAACTTTAGTAGCATCACTACATCATAACTTTACTAGCATCACTACATCATAACTTTACTAGCATCACTACATCATAACTTTAGTAGTATCACTACATCATAACTTTAGTAGTATCACTACATCATAACTTTACTAGCATCACTACATCATAACTTTACTAGCATCACTACATCATAACTTTAGTAGCATCACTACATCATAACTTTAGTAGCATCACTACATCATAACTTTAGTAGTATCACTACATCATAACTTTAGTAGTATAACTACATCATAACTTTAGTAGCATCACTACATCATAACTTTAGTAGTATCACTACATCATAACTTTACTAGCATCACTACATCATAACTTTAGTAGTATCACTACATCATAACTTTAGTAGTATCACTACATCATAACTTTACTAGCATCACTACATCATAACTTTAGTAGTATCACTACATCATAACTTTAGTAGTATCACTACATCATAACTTTACTAGCATCACTACATCATAACTTTACTAGCATCACTACATCATAACTTTACTAGCATCACTACATCATAACTTTAGTAGCATCACTACATCATAACTTTAGTAGTATCACTACATCATAACTTTAGTAGTATAACTACATCATAACTTTAGTAGCATCACTACATCATAACTTTAGTAGTATCACTACATCATAACTTTACTAGCATCACTACATCATAACTTTAGTAGTATCACTACATCATAACTTTAGTAGTATCACTACATCATAACTTTACTAGCATCACTACATCATAACTTTACTAGCATCACTACATCATAACTTTAGTAGTATCACTACATCATAACTTTAGTAGTATCACTACATCATAACTTTAGTAGTATCACTACATCATAACTTTACTAGCATCACTACATCATAACTTTAGTAGTATCACTACATCATAACTTTACTAGCATCACTACATCATAACTTTACTAGCATCACTACATCATAACTTTACTAGCATCACTACATCATAACTTTAGTAGTATCACTACATCATAACTTTAGTAGTATAACTACATCATAACTTTAGTAGCATCACTACATCATAACTTTACTAGCATCACTACATCATAACTTTAGTAGTATCACTACATCATAACTTTAGTAGTATCACTACATCATAACTTTAGTAGTATCACTACATCATAACTTTACTAGCATCACTACATCATAACTTTAGTAGTATCACTACATCATAACTTTACTAGCATCACTACATCATAACTTTACTAGCATCACTACATCACAACTTTAGTAGTATCACTACATCATAACTTTAGTAGTATCACTACATCATAACTTTACTAGCATCACTACATCATAACTTTACTAGCATCACTACATCATAACTTTAGTAGTATCACTACATCATAACTTTAGTAGTATCACTACATCATAACTTTAGTAGTATCACTACATCATAACTTTACTAGCATCACTACATCATAACTTTAGTAGTATCACTACATCATAACTTTACTAGCATCACTACATCATAACTTTACTAGCATCACTACATCATAACTCTAGTAGCATCACTACATCATAACTTTACTAGCATCACTACATCATAACTTTAGTAGCATCACTACATCATAACTTTACTAGCATCACTACATCATAACTTTAGTAGTCCACAGTTCTTAGAAGTCAGGTAACACAAGTTTCATTGCATTGTAGATGGATTGACAATCAAATGTTTCTTTAGTAACTCCATCAATGTAAAAGCTGATTAATTTTACACTGTTATTCCTTCACAGGGCACCGGGTTGGGCACCTGTTCAGTAGCAACTGTTGGACTGAGAGGAGAGTGAAGGTCTAGCTGTTAACTGTTACTGCAGGCTTCATGAACAGGGCAGAAATGTAATTTGTTCCTCTGGATGTGTGAGCAGCATGTTCAAAGGGTATAGACTCTATTTTGAGTCCCCTGCTGCCATTACGTTGTAATCACGGTGACAAGCTGACTGAGATGTGTTGCTTCTGCTTCTATACTGAGAGCTGCTCCTCCGTACTTCTTCTTCTTCCTCATCAAAGCTCAGGGATGTGGCTCGGCTCTCCCGCTGTGATTCATATTCTCTCCGCCTCGCCGATCCATCATGATCGGCCCCGCTCTGCTTTGATCAATATCTGATTGACCGTGACATGTGTGACATTCATCTTGCCTGCTATATGAAACAGCTGCCTTTCCTGTTCGTACAAAGCCCGCGTGAAGACCGGCTCATTTTTTTACCGATGATGCGGTTCTCCTGAGAGTTAGACCTGTGGCCTTGTTAACCTCAGCAATCACCTTTCTAGTCAAAGACCGGAGACATAGACATGACGTTCATGTTGAATAAGTGCACAAAAGCGATTGACTTGTCATGTGCTCGGTTCAAGTCTCTTTGAGACGACTTTAGAGCAAAATCAAAGAAAATGTCTTAAATGCTACATGAGTAAAACTTTTAAATGTCCCCATTTGTCTTTTCCCACTGGGCACAGACACCGATTCAACATCTATTCCGCATTGGTTTATCGTAATTTCATTGAAATGACGTGGAAACGACGTTGATTCAACCAGTGTGTGCCCAGTGGGTCATGTTATACAAAAGCAGTGAAATATACAGAGGTTAATGCATATTACTCAAAATGGTAGGTCGACCTATTGTTAGAGTGCACCATATATTCCTGACCCTGACACATTATCCAGAGTAAAATGTTACTCTCATTTGGGGATATTCCACAGTTTTCCCACTCCCCTATCCTTGTATGTTCATTATGAAAGTGGAACAGTCGCCAACGTTTACAAGGACATTGTATATTATTTAATGATTATTTTCACCATGAAAAGGAATCAATCAATCAACCGAGGCAAGTTAATTTACAGACAGGAACAACATTGCTGAAGTCTACATTTTCTTGATTAGATGGGTTTAAATCCATTTATACAGTGCATTTGGAAAGTAGTCAGACTCCTTATTCTAAAACGGCTTAAAAAAAATAATTCCACTCATCAATCTACACAAAATACCCCATAAGACTAAGCAAAACCAGGTTTTTACATATTGATTGAACATGATTTGCAAAGGCACACACCTGTCTATATACAGTCCCACAGATGACAGTCAGTGTCAGCGTAAAAACTAAGCCATGAGATCAAAGCAATTGTCCGTAGCGCTCCGAGACAGGATTGGGTCGAGGCACAGATCTGGGAAAGGGTACCAAAAAATGTCTGCAGCATTGAAGGTCCCCAAGAACACAGTGGCATCCATCATTCTTAAATGGAAGAAGTTTGGAAACACCAAGACTCTTTCTTAGATCTGGCCGAACTGAGCAATCGGGGGAGAAGGGCCTTGGTCAGGGAGTTGACCAAAAACCTGATGGTCACTCTGACAGAGCTCCAGATTTCCTCTGTGGAGATGGGAGAACCTTCCATAAGGACAACCATCTCTGCAGCACTCCAGTAATCAGGCCTTTGTGGTAGAGTGACCAGAAAGAAGCCACTCCTCAGTAAAAGGCACATGACAGCCCACTTGGAGTTTGCCAAAAGGCACCTTAAAGGCTCTCAGATCATGAGAAACAAGATTATCTGTTCTGATGAAACCAAGACCAAAGTCTTTGGCCTGAATGCCAAGCGTCACGTCTGGAGGAAACCGGGCACCATCCCTACAGTGAAGCATGGTGGTGGCAGCATAATACATAATACATAATACATAATACAATCAGGGTCGAGGGAAAGATGAATGGAGCAAAGTACAGAGAGATCCTTGATGAAAGCCTGCTCCAGAGTGCTCAGGACATCAGACTAGGACGAAGGTTAAAATTCCAACAGGACAACAACCCTAGCACACAGCCAAGGCAACGCAGGATTGGCTTCGGGGTCAAGTCTCTGAATGTCCTTGAATGGCCCAGTCAGAGCCCGGACTTGAACCCAATCTAACATCTCTGGAGAGACCTGAAAAAAGCTGTGCAGCAACATTCCCCATCCAACCAAGAGCTTGAGAGGATCAGCAGAGAAGAATGGGAGAAACTCCACAAATACAGGTGTGCCAAGCCTGTAGAGTCATACCCAAGCTACAATCGCTGCCAAAGGTGCTTCAACAAGGTACTGAGTAAAGGGTCTGAATACTTATGTAAATGTGATATTTCCTGTTTTCGCTTTTTCATTATGGTGTATTGTGTGTAGATGGATGAGGGGGAAAAAATATTTGATACATTTTAGAATAAAGCTGTAACGTAACAAAATGTGGAAAAAGTCAAGGGGTCTGAATACTTTCCGAATGTACCGTATGTAAGGGATAATCAACAGAGACTATGCGTTCTATGGAAAATAATGAACGACGTGGAAGGTGTGTTCCACGATGTGCTAACCTTCCGCAGAGTTGCATTATTTTCCTGAGAATGGTTAGAGCCACGAGTTGATAATCCCTTTTATACCATAGCTATAATTGAATTAATTTGCCACTAGAAATGTGTTCATTTTCCGCTAGAAATGTGTTCAAAATCCACTGAAGTAGCTAACAGGTTTACTAGATAGCAAAAGTAGTTGCCTTGGTAACCAAACAAACAGACTTTCAAGTTTAGCTAACCAAACTATCAATCCTAGCTTGATATGATGAAAATGGAATTCAATAATGCCAATAATGTTTTCAATTTGACTTTTGCTTTGAAAAGCAGCTCAAAGATAGAACTCAATATAGCCATTGAATTCTACCGTGCAAACATATCGTGAGTTACAGGGAAATAATGCATGCTATAGAATGCCCTTCAAGCCAATCAGAAATGAGTATTCAACAAAGCCATGGTATAAATAGAGATGAAGTGTGAGAGGCTTGTATCCACTCTATTCCGTTGTGATCTGACATGATGGGTGATGTGTGATGTGTGATGGCTGATGGGTGCAGACAGGCTTTCAACACTGTCCACGGGAGTTCAGGAATTCTGAAGGGCATTTCCCAGATTGTTGTGCGTGTTTTGAGAGACGATCAATACAAGACATTTCTGCAGGTGGTGAGAGCTAGCCATGTTACTAGACTGCAGTAGGCTACATTCCCTTCCTCTGAGAGCTCCCTGAAGTGCACACCGAAACCCTCTTAGTGGAACACATTTGCGTGCTACAGCGCCCCCTGTTGGACACGTCTGGGAATAACACTCCTCTAGTTTGACCTCTCTGCCCTGAGCAGTCTGCCTGAGCCCCCTCCCAAGTCCCTCAGATGTGTTTACAGATCAACTCGGCCAAGTGGGCAGTGTTGAGATAGCTAATTTACACAAAGCACAGCTCCAATCCATCATGTGCTTCAGTGTTTTCACACCGGCCGGTTTGCGAGACAGCTCTGTTCCCCAGCTCTGAGAGAAGTCAGGGTTTGCCAAGAAGCTGCATAGCTTGTAAAGCATTGAAATATCACAGTCGTCCTTCTTCATTTTGTCTGCCAGCAGTTTGCGGCTCCCACGAAATTGCTTCGCCTCAACCTTCAAAGGGAATTGTCCCTCTGTGTGCCTTTTGCTGAAAGATTGTGAGGCTTGAATGTCATTTGATGTTGCCCTACAGTTTGTGAAAGGGAGCGGGGAGTCAAGAAAATTAATATGTATTTCAGGTTCTGGAGCAAGTGGTGCATTGCTGCAACTCGGGGAAGGAGGGAGGGAGTATGGGGTAGAGAGAGGAAAGGGTGGTTGCTGCAGACACACTGTTGCTAGGAAACACTTGTAGCTTCTCCTCTTCTCTCTCTGTCTCCTTGAAGAACAAACTGACTGAAAGAAGCAGCCAGAGTGAAATGTCACTAGAATCATTCCAAAGAGTTTGGGGAATGTGGTGCATGTATCCATTTAATTACAAACATTTATCAAAAGATGCTCTTTGAGCCAACGTACCCCCGTCTCTGCCCAGGGGGAAGTCTTCGTTTAAGGCACTGGCTGAGAGCTAGAGATGTAGGATCTTAATTTGAGCCAGTTTGCTACAGCAGGAAAATAATCCTCCAGCAACAGTTAATGTGAATTATTGTGTGGATTATAATTAATGGACATTTTTGAAGGGTTTGATACATTTTTCGTTAGTGCAAATCATGTCTGAAATTTCAAAGTAAAACTTTAGTAGCCTTTTTAAAACTCAGATACATTACAAGTTTGCATTTCCTGCTATGCAGGAAAATTCAAAGCAAATTAAGATCCAGAGCTCAATATATTCCTTCCTCTCCTCTCTTTTATCCATCTCTCTGTCTAATTCCTTGCCATATGGTATATCAGCATAATCCCCCGTGCAGATATTTGATTATCAAAGCCGCCCGGCAGAAAAGGCTACGCTCTCTCTGCCACCTCCCCTCCCACTACAGTACATTAAGATTCAGAGTGTGTCGCCACACCACCAGTGGTATGGTCCAGTCCTATAATTCCCACAGGGCAAGAGAAGGCGACTCTAGCAACCAAGCTTTAACAGGCCTAACAGCCTGACCGGTGCTGTGCTGTTGGACACACTGGTCATCAAAGAGGTTCTGTACAGAACCCATCACGTTGTATGTCCACGTGCCAGCATATGAATGTCCAAATTATACTAGGGTAAAATAATTGTATTGATTGACTGTAGTTGCATTGTGTGCTTGCTTAAAGCTAATTATCTTAAACTAGATGCTGGGCTGATGCTGGGTGCAAATGAGCTTGAGAATAATGCATTTTTTATCTTGTTAAGTGGAATCTCTGACAGGGTCATGCAGCGGTGAGAGGTACTCACAAAACTCACAGGCTTCCATCCATACTAATGCTGACGTGGCACAGTCACATGCAAAACTAAATTATTATAAGGTTAAAACATAGCATTTTGAGATAAGATTACTCTGTAATAGTACTGAAGGAGAAAAGTACGGTTTTGTTTCTGATGCCATGCAGGAAGAGGGCAAGATGAAGCTGAGGATGAGGATGGCAACGACGAAGATAACAATTCATAAAAGTCATAGAGGTGATGGCATTGATCTTGTAAGGTTAGCCTGATTAGAGTAGTGGATGTATGAGCAATAACACAGTGAAGAAGAGGCCTCTTCAGGAGAGAAAGACCGGCAGGGGGATGTGTTTTTTAAAGGCCAATATCAATATTGACTGTGGTGGAACGTCCTGTGTGGTGGAACGTCCAGACTGTTTTACACAGTCTGTTCTTTGTGTTGACCTCACTACACCCACACAACTCCTTTATAGGACCTGGATACACTTTACTATCAATACCTAGTTCTACATTTTGGCTATAAAGTAAGTATGAGATATTATCTGAGATAAATCTATTTGAGAATGTATTCAGTCTTCTATTTCATTAGTTATTACAAATGTTACCTGTAAACATTCAATAAATCGATCTCTCTTTCTGTCATAATTTTGCAGGTTTTGGAGTGCCAGTTCAAACTGTCAGAATGCTGTTGAGAATATCCTTTATTTTCGCATGCTGTAAGTATATCGTCCAGTAGTAAATACAGGCTACTTCAACAGTATGTTAGAGCATTCACCATGTACCATGGAAGAGGGGTTGCATTTAAAAGTGCATTTCAATAAAAATAAAAAACAATACCACACTCAGCCTCTTCCACAACAACTTTGCAAGTAGAGAGCCTTATTAAGTGGCTGCAAATTCATGTACACAGAATCCTTGGGGTTTCAGCAGCTTATTGGTGGAATTACTGTATGAGCATTTACAGCATGATGGAGTGTTTCATACAACATTAGATTCCTTACATCTAAAAGGGGTCTATGTTCTAGATGGCAGAGTGGCTCTGAAGGACTGTTGAGCAACATACAGACAGCACCCATCTTATTGGGCTCTTCTACTGTCTGTCATGGTCAAATAAACACTCTGCCATGTAAATGCATGTGTTGTCTAAGTGTCCCTGAACAGTGTCCCTGAACAGTGTCCCTGGTTGTATAAAAACTACCAGTGAGTGCTACCTAACCTAATGACAAGTCCATGGGGACCTGCATGTGCAAGTGCAGTTAGTTGTGTCTGTGTTGTTTGTTCATGTCAGGCTTGTCTGGCTATTCCATTAGAATTGAATTGATCTACAAATACAAACGCCACTGCACTTGCTTTTTCTTGAGGTTACCATGGTGTCGTGTGTGCCAAATTGCTTTCCGTAAGGCCTGATTACGCCTTAGTGATAAGCAGTTCATTTAAATTACAAGGTCCGGCCTGCGTGTTCAGGTGCCAGGCAGACCAATTTGACATTCATTGTGGTGTTGAGGGAAATAAAGTTAATGAAGTATGAAGTTCAAACACTGATGATCCAGCCTTCTTGTCAGAATACCCATAACCACACAACCTTTAACCTGTATGAGGTTAGGAATAATTATGATAATCCTCATTATGATTTTACCTGTGATTGCCTAAGGCACATAAGTCAATCAAATGTCTATTCCATGTTGGTTCAACATAATTTCATTGAAATGTAGTGGAAACAACGTTGCTTGTTGTGTGCCCAGTGGGTATGTTTTGCAATGCAGTTTCAGTACAAGTTAATTCATTGAGTGCGATTAACAACTCCTGAATTTTGTCCCGCACATTGAATATAGTTGCAGAAAGTCCCTGTTATCCTAGATTCAGATCATTCAGGCAAGAAAAAACATCACCCAGATAGGTCAGTCGCATGAGAAACTAGTCATCATGCAAGCGGTCAGACAAATAAAAATGATGGTCAGTAAAGTAGCAATACTTTGCCCCTTGATAACCAGCGCACTTCTGTATGTTGTAAAAGCGTTACATGGTCACTGCCCATATCATTGCGTAGTGCAGAAAATACACGAGAGTTCAGGGGCTTTGCTTTAACAAAGTTAACCATTTTCCCTTTAGTGTCCAAAACGTCTTTCAAGCTGTCAGGTATTCCCTTGGCAGCAAGAGCCTCTTGGTGGATGCTGCAATGTACCCAAGTGGTGTCGAGAGCAACTGCATGCACGCGCACTCCACTATGTCTCCCTGTTATGGCTTTTGCGCCATCAGTACAGATACCAACATGGACAGCAGCTACGTTTGGCTACATACGGCAGCAGTGCTGTTAGTGGATTTCCCACGAGAGTAACGGTTAATGTGTTTGGATGTTAATTATTTGACTAGGCTACCTGTATTTGACATTGTGTTATTATTTCGATGAACACTAGAAGGTTTAATTTTATTTTTGGCAGTGAAACGAGGCTACTCAGGCGAGAAAAAAAACTCACCCAATTGTATAGCCCCGGACTGTTTGAAAATGTGAAGGAAAAAAAATTTACTTAAAAAAATAATAATTGTGAATCACATTATTATTTGGCGTACCCCGACGGCATTGCACGTACCCCTGGGAATACCAGGTCTGTGCCAATGGCGACAGTTATTCTTACTGGGGTCCGACACATTACAGACATTACAAAAATACATACATTTAAAAAATATTTGAAACAATTTAGAATGTAGATATTACAGACTACAACTAAAGATTTGCATTTAAAGAGAAATATATATTTTTAATGTTTTCTCTCACAGAGACGGTGATGGCCTCCACAAGGCAGTGGACGTGGTGTGTGATGATTACGGTATTGTCAGGGCCCCCTTCTTAGGTATCCTGGGGGGGGCCGTGGTTGGTATCCTGTGTGATGGCATTAAACTCTAACTCTGGTGAGAACTTCATACTGTACGGTGTACACTTGTAGCTTCATTGTGGTAGATCTCACATTCAGTGACAACCACACAGGAGACCCGTAACTCAAGGATGCTCCTACACCATGACTGTGAGAGCTTGAACAGCACTAACTAATGATTATAACCTGTCTCCATGATCTAGTAGCATGTAATGGTGCATTAGGTAGGCCTATGTTCTACCCAGGCTGATGTCTTACTATAGAGGAAGTAACAAATGATTTGGAGGGATTGGCCAAACCACTGGAGCAGGGCTGAGATTACACTGAACTCCCCTTTGACACTTGGACCTGGCTGTTCTTAAAATCCCATCAAAGACAGCTAACACATGAGGATCTGGCCGTCATTAAGGCCGCAGCCATGCATCTGCATTAGCCATCTGCATCCTGGCCTGAAAAGCAGCAGTGCAGGAACAGCTAAACAACATTATTCTGCTCCTTGCTACCTCTAATTGAACTGCGGTATGAGAGGAACACATGTTCTGTCAGATCCTTTCATCTGTGCAATCTGTAGATTGGTTACGCATCACAGGGAACAAACTATCTCTAAGCTGACTAGAAGGCAGTGTGGATTCCATGGCTTCCTAATGTGTGTTAGCCTGAGTGCCAGTCTGTTTGTTACCATGAATATGCCTGCCAGCTGTTCTCCCCATGCTCTGAGAACGCGCCCTGGAATACCATCCGGGCCCATGGATTTGCGGTTGTTGACCTAATCGCTCGGTGACAGCTCTCACACCCAGCTCAATGATGTTGTTGTCAAATCATGCATAAAATGCATTGAGTTTGTCTGGTAGAGAGGCATCGTTTGGCAGATCATGGTTGGGTCTTCCTTTGTAATCCGTAATGGACTGTAGCCGCTGCCACATCAAATGATGACTCTGCGGAGGTCATAGTGGGCCTTCTTGTACTTATTCCTGTCTTCGGCCGTAGCATCAGGGTTGTCGGAGATAGCTCTGTGTGTGGTAGCCATGCTCACCTATGTTACAATGCTGTTCATTGACTACAGCTCAGCATTCAACAACATTATCCCCTCCAAGCTCGTCACCAAGCTTAGGACTCTGGGTCTGAACACCTCCCTCTGCAACTGGATCATGGAATTTCTGACAGGCCTTCCCCAAGTGGTGAGGGTAGGCAACATCACCTACACCACGCTGACCCTTAACATAGGGGCCCCACAGGGGTGTGTACTTAGTCCCCTCCTGTACTCCCTGTTCACCCATACTGTGTGGCCACGCACGACTCCAACACCACCATCAAGTTCGCTGACAACATGACGGTGGTAGGTCTGATCACTGGCGACAATGAGTCAGCCTACAGGGAGGGGGTCAGTGACCTGACAGTGTGGTGCCGGAGCAACAACCTCTCCCTCAACGTCAGCAAGACCAAGGAGCTGATTGTGGACTACAGGAAACAGGGTGGCGAACACGCCCCCATCCACATTGACGGGGCGGCAGTGGAGCAGGTAGACAGCTTCAAGTTCCTCAGTGTCCAAATCACTAAAGACTTCAAATGGTCCAAACACACACGCACAGTTGTGAAGAAGGCACAGGTGTCTTCCCCTCAGGAGGTTGAAAAGGTTTGGCATGGGCCCTCAGATCCTGAAAAGGTTCTACAGCTGTACCATTGAGAGCATATTGACTGGCTGAATCACTGCTTGATATGGCAATAGCACAGTCCTCCATCGCTTGGCGCTACAGAGGGTTGTGAGGACAGCCCAGTATATCACTGGGGCCGAGCTCCCTGCCACCCAGGAACTCTATATCAGGCGGTGTGAAAAGAAGGCCCAGAAAATTGTAAAAGACTCCGACCACCAAAGCCATAGACTATTTTCTCTGCTGCTGCATGGCAAGAGGTACCGGTGCATCAAGTCTTACACCAACAGGCTCTTGAACAGCCTCTATCACCAAGCAATACAACTGATAAATAGCAAACAAAATAGCTAGACAGACTATCTGAGTTGACCTCATATCTTTATTGACATTTTTTTTCCAGTATTTGCAATATTTGTCTGAATGCACACTCACAGGGCCCTACACACTCACACACACCGTCACTCCGACACACAAATACTCACTCCATCATTTGCTTCCTCACACGTAATTTGCACATACATTTATACTGACTCTACTCACCCACCCACATACAAGCTGCTGCTACTCTGTTTATCTTATATGCTGTAGCCTAGTCCTCTTACCCCTAAACATATCTACCTCCCTCACTCCAGTATCCCTGCACATGTAAATATGGTATTGGAACGGACTTTTTAAATATTTCCTGAATATAGTATGCTTACTTACTTTATTGTGTATTTCATATTTCTTATTCTTATTTCTATAGTTAGTTTATAGTTTTTTTTCTAGTAATACATTGTTATAGATTATTGCATTGTTGGGTTTTGAGTTCGTAAGAAAGGCATTTCATTGTACTTGTGCATGTGACATTAAAACTGAAACAATCATGCCAATTCCTTGTTACTCCTTGTCATACCAAATAAAATAGTTGGCAAGAGCACAAACAGATCTGGGACTAAATAGGGGTTGTTCATATTATTATAAATTTAAGCTTTGTCATAACCAGGGTCTGATGTGCAAGAAGCCAATGCAAGTCTTCAGTACTTCAGACAATAACCTACCAAGGGACTGCGGTTGAAAATTAGCCTGCTGGCAAAACCAGCACTTTTACTGAAACGTGGATTAATGTGCACTGTCCCTTTAAAAATAAACTCAAACTCAAGGTTACTCATCATGACAGCGTGGTTCACCGAACCATCTCCCTTGTATTACCAGTATTTTCTTCTTTGGTATGTCAGAGTACTATGTGAACATCCATCCATAACACTACATGGGGCCCATCTCTCAAGGCCCTGGGCTACCTGATGCCCTTACAGAAGCTCTTCTCTGGCATCACCTCACACATGGAGTTGCAGATATTTGACTGCTCCGACCCATCACCATACATATGATACACTCCTGGCTCCGACCCATCACCATACATCTGATACACTCCTGGCTCCGACCCATCACCATACATCTGATACACTCCTGGCTCCGACCCATCACCATACATCTTATACACTCCTGGCTCCGACCCATCACCATACATCTGATACACTCCTGGCTCCGACCCATCACCATACATCTGATACACTCCTGGCTCCGACCCATCACCATACATCTGATACACTCCTGGCTCCGACCCATCACCATACATCTGATACACTCCTGGCTCCGACCCATCACCATACATCTGATACACTCCTGGCTCCGACCCATCTCTCTACATCTGATACACTCCTGGCACACGTGACAGGCCTCTATAGACTGAGGCTAAAGCCACAGATACTGATGTGTTGTACTCCTAGATACCACTCTTTTAAAAACAGAAATATGCCAGATGCACACTTTTTCGGAAACCCAAATACTGATGACCTAATCGGTGATGACAGAAACCCTCTCTTCACCCAGTGACTTTGACCACATCCCTGCCACCATAATTTGGGAGAACGGGCTCGTGGTAATGACAGGAGCAGCTTCAGTGGAATGGCATGAAATACATCAAACACATGGTTTCAAGGTGTTTGATGCCATTCCATTTGCTCGGCTAGTATGTGCCGTTCTCCCCTCAGCAGCCTCCACTGTATGGATTAGTCTTGTATTCGTCTCTATGGTCCTCCCATGTGAGTGAATAGGCCTGTACAATTGCAATTCTCCTTTGCACCAACAGAGAGTACTAAATCACAAAATGTTCCAAGATGCAGTATTCATAATGTACCACAAGATGACGCTACATCTCAACACAAGCCATCAGTCTGAACAGTTTCACAAAAATAGGTCACCCATGGCAACATCATTGAAAGTATGTTAAATGTTTATTTTAATTTAATTTTTTACCTTTATTTAAATAGGAAAATTAGTTAAAAACAAATTCTTATTTACAATGACAGCCTACCCCAGCCAAACCCTAACCAGGGGCGACTATGGGACTCCCAATCACGGCCAGTTGTGATACAGCCTGGAATCAAACCGGGGTCTGTAGTGATGCCTCTAGCACTGAGATGCAGCACCTTAGACCGCTGCGCTACTCGGGAGCAATGACCTACTACTTGGATGGGACTGTAAATTAACAAACAAGAAGTCAAACACACTTAATTGAATAATTGTTTGTTTTTCTGCTAACTTAAACATTTGTGTCTTTCTAAATTAATTAGTATTTTTCCATGTACATTTTTATAAATAAAAGGCAAAACATACACTCTTTATAATGCGCACTTTCTGCACATCTGATCAATGCTTACCCGAATAGGAAGACCTTTGAAAGGGTCTCTATCACCGTCAATAAGGATGCCACTTCATCAACTGCTTGTCCTTATCCTTTGTACTACCTTCTGACACAGTCAACACAATAAACACGGTATTCTTAGCTCAGACGTTATGTTGTGTATTTACAGAGTGAGATTTGTACAGACACAATCCATCTGTTGGTGAAACACAGCTCGGTTGCAGCTTGAGAGAGTGACTCTGTTTTGGCTCACCAGCCCAACCTTCAATGATGGCTCATTCGTATCCAATGACGTGTCACCTATATTTAATGATGACAGAGACAAGAAGGCCAGGCACTGATGTCGAGTGACAGATAAGAGCATTGGGTTTCTACGCCATGCTGTTTGTCCAGAATTCTTGTGAACACGAGGGAAAATTGCCAGGCATGTGTGGTATGGCATTCTTGAAGTTGCTATGCTATGCCTTGCTATGAAGCCATTGGCTGATTCTTTAGGATATTTATCGTTAACAGTAATGTGATATGGTTTACGGTGGGATTTTACATTTTTTAAATACACATTTTTAGTCATTTAGCAGACACTCTTATCTAGAGCGACTTACAGGAGCATATTATAATGTTTACAATATACAATTATTTCACATAATACATTAATCATCGGGTGGCAGGTAGCCCAGTAATTTGAGTGTTGGGCCAGTGAACCAAAGGTTTCTAGATCAAATCCCCAAGGTAAAATGGGTTAAAGGCCTGTTAACTGTATAGTTATAACAGTAAAAGCTGTTTATCAGTTCAAATCTGTCTCCTTCCCAAAAGCGTTGGGAACAATTTATAAAGAAGTCTATCAAAAGGAAAAGTTGCCCAAAGACGTTCTCCCAGTAAACTTCAATATCAGATGTAAACATGCCTATAGCAGGCCTGGGCCTCTAGCCTAAATAACCTTTGACATAATGTACCGTAGCTCATCTTTGTTGCTGACTGCCGGACGGTATGATTTACTGCCGGACTGTATGACTGACTAACGGACCGATTCTGTTCCAAAAACGTTTCGTCTGTTGAAACACGTTTAGCAACATAACCCGTTTACTCCAAACGAAAACGAGAGTTTCTATTGGACAAATTCAAGTAGGTCCCTCCCCATTTCCTTCCGTTTGGTTCTTAAACGGCAATCGGTTTCCGTTGCAGGACGTAATGAATACACCCATTTTATGTTGTGGAAACCTTCCCGTTGTCAAATTAGAGTCGGTGAGCTGGGATAGACTGGGAGTTTGGTTCAGAGAAGGTCAGACATAGCCTACTGCCTGCCGGACAGGGCAAGAAGAGTAAAGACTGAATGTGGGACAGGACATCTGACGTGAACCATCTACGAAATAGTATCCCAATTGTTTCATCCAGCAATCAAGGATCTGACGAATGACAAAGATTGGCTGCGTAAACTTTGGCATTCAGGTCTGATCGTTTCTAAACCGGCCTGTTGTTGTTCGTGGAGGCTCTGAAAGAGAATCATGGCAAGGCGGACTGTGCACGAAGTAACAGTTCAAGATGTACAGAAGAGGAGAAATCCGAACAAACACTATGTAAGTCAAAAAGTTTTTTTTTCAGGAGAGGGCCGACCACGTCTGTATATTGTAGGAATGTATGTGCCACACATATTATGTTCGATAACATTTCTTGTTTCGATAAAGTAAAAACAAAGAGAGTATCGAATTACATTTGACTAAAACAGTCGCTGGAAGAAAAAAATACAGTGCGACCATGTTGCATGCATCTAAAGAAAAGTGGAGTGAGAGGTTTATCGTTGAAAATGTCCAATTTATTTTTTCTTTAGAGACCACATGTCAACATCTGGAAATAACCGAGCACCAGGCATGCGCTTTTTCTCAGACTCTTGGTGTTGTTTGTTTTAATTTCCACTTTATTAGGCTACTGTAGTAAACTATTATAAGTTGTTGGTTTGGTTTCTGATAACTTTTGCACACTTGGAATGTAGTCTACACCTGGTTATAACTTTATTAAATATTAAAAAACACACGACCAATATTGAAAACAGTTATTTCCAAAACTGCTGCCACTTTATTTTGTTATATTACCATTACAGTAAACTATAAACAGTAAAAGTATATGCAGGATGCTGTCGGAGGAACGATAAGGTCACCAGTGAGGTTCGTAATGCAGTCCAGGGCATGATTTTTCAATATTTTTATTTAACCTTTATTTAACTAGGCAAGTCTGTTGAGAACACATTATTAGGTGTATGTGTATGATAGGTGTATGTGTGTATAAAACCTGACACAGACCTTTCAAAACATCGCGAAGGTAGCCTTTGAATAGCTGTCATAGATTTTGATTGGTCTAATGTCTATTTCAGAACGGAGAGAGAGAACCATATATCTGAAGCGGAGAAGCAATGCATGATTTGAGTTACAGTGTGATTGTTTGGGTAGTCCATCCTGATGAGTTAAAACATCGATACAGTTACATATCGGTATATTATTTTTAAATTATATATCATATCGTTGTACAACTCCAGTATTTTTCCTTCATAACTTGTTCTCCATCTTCTTTTTAAACGGGGAGCCGAAAATGGAAATCCAATAAAATCACATTATCGAATTGCAAAACATAGAATCTTGAGAATCGCAAAACATATCATGTTGGCACCTAAGTATCATGATAATATCATATCTTAAGGTCCCTGGCAATTCGCAGCCCTACTGCCTACCAGGCCTTCATGCTCACCTATAGGCTACACACTGTAGTAGAAAACCGTGACCTCAGGTATTGGTATTTGCTGACCAGGAAGCACTCATCTATTCCCAAGGTCATTGTTAGCTCAGAGTACACAAGGCCTTGGCAGAATGTTTGAACAAGGAATGCCCTTCTGCACACTTCTGTCCAGGACAGAGAGCAGAAGCAATACATGCAGTTTGAGACTGTCTGGCATGAAGGTCCGGCCCATTTTTGTTTAGTCTTGACTACAACTTGTTGTGTTGCTCACTTCCATTACAATATTACCTTATACAAATGGACAGTAGGCTTACTACAACATTCCTGAGCCATCAGAATGATAATGAGAATGCCTTGTGTGCAGACTGCAAAACATGATGAAGCATGCTTACAATATACTGTATTCTACTTTCTGATGGTGCTGTGATCAGTGCATCCCATGGGTGTTTTTGTTGCTGTATCCAAGCATCCAAGCCACCTCAGGGTTTCTGTTTTGAATGATCTCTAATGCACAGTGAAAGGGTTAGGAGCTGAGTGTGGGCTGAGGCAGATGGAAGAATGTTTTCTTATTTCGATAACCACTCCTCAGTCTCCATAAAGGGTTTGAGTTTTTGGATGTATGATGATGATGTTGATGACTGGTTACGTCGTACAAAAATGCCCAGTGAGGTGCAGGATATAAAGATCTTGAGCTCCTGTGTCTCCTTCATCTGCTGGTTTACTGGTTGTGTGCCCTGCGTTGAGCCCTGTGTTTAGCATCTTCCACAGCGTTTCGTCTCCTACAGGGAGGGCAGGGAGTTGGGCCAGGCCGAGCTGGCCCGGCCTGGGACAGAGGCCAACAGAAGCACTCAGCCAGACATAATCAGTGTGGAGTTTCCGTCCGATAACCTCCCAGATTCTCTTTCTCACTTTACAAAAAAGAAAGTGTTTGTTACACTTGTATGTCAAGCACCAACAGGCCATTATTGAATGTTGACAGCCTGCAAGATGCTTTATATTCATTCACTGTCGGGTTAGTACTTTGATCTTAGAGTGGGTGATGCAAAATATGTCATATTTTCCAATGGTTGGTTTCACTGATGTTACAAGAAGAATCCCCAGTATTTCATGGCACCCCTAAAGGCATCAGCATGCTGCAGTTCTGCTATCGCCTAGCCAAACTCGGCGAAAAAAAATGTGTGTGCTGATATACTCCCTTAAAAGACCTTCGCTAAAAAAATTGGGAAAACAACGGCAAGAGTACTGTTTGTCCATTTTGAGATGCCATAGCCAGTACACACTTCCTCAAAATGGTCAGCATTATTCTATGATAGTTCTAGAAATCTGTCATTAATTTAGATGTTTTTGCAGAGGAGATCTTAGTCATGCAATTTCACATCTAACTAAGATGTTTGGTGCAGTATTTCTCAATGATAAAATGTACATGAAAACAAGTCGTCTCTTGTTGAATGACAAAAAAAAATAAAAAATTAAGTATCCCTACTGTTGACCAATCACCGACGAAGGGGCAACCGACTTCGGCTTGCCTCAAGAAAAAATGTCAGCCAAGTAAAAATGTTAGCCAAGTCCAAAGTTTAAAACGAACCAAAACCTCACAAAATGTTGTAATAATATATGCACAAACTCTTCCGAACTGTTTTGTATGGGAAGCATGCAGGCGCCTTAAATGGAAAATAGTGTTGAAATTAAGGAAACATACGGATAGAAACTTCAGGACAAAGGAATGGTCAATTTGCCTGTGTTTTGAATCTGAAAGAGCACAGTATTGACTCATGTAGTGCAATGTTCTGCTGTCACACAGTATTGGTATGTCATACAGTGCATTCAGAAAGTATTCAGACCCCTTGACTTTTTCCACATTTTGTTATGTTACAGCCTTATTCTAAAATGTGTTACATATTTTTTCCCTCATCAATCTACTTACAATACCCCATAATAACAAAGCAAAAACAGTTTTTTAGAAATTTTTGCAAAATAAAAACCTGGAAATATTACATTTATATAAGTATTCAGGCCCTTTGCTCAGTACTTTGTTGAAGCGCCTTTGGCAGTGATTACAGCCTCGAGTCTTCTTGGGTATGACAGTACAAGCTTGGCACACATATATTTGGGGAGTTTCTCACCTTCTTCTCTGCAGATCCTCTCAATCTCTGTCAGGTTGGATCGGGAGCGTCGCTGCACAGCTATTTTCAGGTCTCTCCAGAGATGTTCGATCGGGTTCAAGTCCGGGCTCTGACTGGACCACTCAAGGACATTCAGAGACTTGTCCCGAAGCCACTCATGCGTTGTCTTGGCTGTGGCTGTGTCATTGTCCTGTTGGAAGGTGAACCGTCGCCCCCAGTCTGAGGTCCTGAGCACTCTGGAGCAGGCTTTCATCAAGGATCTCTCTGTACTTTGCTCCGTTCATCTTTCCCTCTTTCGATCCTCCCTCGATCCCAGTCCCTGTCGCTGAAAAACATCCCCACAGTATAATGCTGCTACTGCAATGCTTCACTGTAGGGATGGTGCCAGGTTTCCTCCAGAAGTGACGCTTGGCATTCAGGCCAAATAGTTAAATCTTGGTTTCATCAGACCAGATACTCTTGTTTCTCATGGTCTGAGAGTCTTTAGGTGCCTTTTGGCAAACTCAAAGAGGGCTGTCATGTTCCTTTTACTGAGGAGTGGCTTCCATCTGGCCACTCTACCATAAAGGCCTGATTGGTGGAGTGCTGCAGAGATGGTTGTCCTTCTGGAAGGTTCTCCCATCTCCACAGAGGAACTCTGGAGCTCTGTCAGAGTCACCATTGGACTCTTGGTCACATCCCTGACCAAGGCCCTTCTCCCCCGATTGCTCAGTTTGGCTGGGTGGCCAGCTCTAGAAGAGTCTTGGTGGTTCTAAACTTCTTCCATTTAAGATTGATGGAGGCTACTGTGTTCTTGGGTACCTTCAATGCTGCAGACATTTGTTGGTACCCTTCCCCAGATCTGTGCCTCAACACAATCTTATCTCTGAGCTCTACGACAATTCCTACGACAATTGCTCTGACATGCACTGTCAACTGTGGGACCTTATATAGACAGGTGTGTGCCTTTCCAAATCATGTCCAATCAATTGAATTTACCACAGGTGGACTCCAATCAAGTTGTAGAAACATCTCAAGGATGATCAATGGAAACAGGATGCACCTGAGATCAATTTTGAGTCTCATAGCAAAGGGTCTGAATACTTATGTAAATAAGGTATTTCTGTTTTTTATTTTTCTACATTTGCAAACATTTCTTAAATCCTGTTTTGGCTTTGTCATTATCGGCTATTGTGTGTAGATCGATGAGGGAAAAATGTTTTTAATACATTTTAGAATAAGGCTGTAAAGTAACAAAATGTGGAAAAAGTCAATGGGTCTGAATACTTTCCGAATGCACTGTATGTCTATTGTCCATGCATCCTTTGCAAGACGACAATTGTGTTATCCCAATGCGTGAGTAGTAGACATGATCTTTTCCTTTTACACAGGAAATGATGATCTCACGGTGTGGGAAGGAAGTGATATCATATGAAAGGATGTCAGATCCATTCTGTAGAAAATGGTTGACATGACACCACATTGAACCACACAATGTACCTAGTAACTTAATTTGTCTTCCCTTGAATCCACGTCATTGTGGACTAGGTGTGACCATGAATCAGAAATGGAATCATCACCTTTGAAGCTATTATGGGTTTTAACAGCATATTGAGGTTATTACACTGTTACCATGAATATATGGAGCCATTTGAATTAATATGGGTCCTTGTCGTCACACCTATGCAGTAATAGTGACTATATGCTCTGTAAGAGTTAAAGGTTTTAAAAGTAACCCCTTTTGTTCTTTCTATCAGGTTTACATCATCAAAGTGTCTTGGTCTGATGGTAGCACTGAGGTCATCTTCAGGCGCTACAGCAAGTTCTTCGATCTGCAGGTGAGTTGGGAACAGCTATGGGAAAACAACAAAGTACAAACATACATGCACACTATATGGCCGCATTTTAAATGGCACCCTACTCCCTACATAGTACACTACTTTCTACCAGAGCCCATAGGCTATAAGCTGGGTGGTTTGAGCCCTGAATGCTGATTGGCTGACAGCCGTGGTATATCAGACCGTATACCACGGGTATGACAAAACATACATTTTTACTGCTCTAATTACGTTGGTAGCCAATAGCAATAAGGCACCTTGGGGGTTTGTGGTATATGGCCAATATACCACGGCTAAGGGCTGTGTTCAGGCACTCCGCGATGCGTTGTGCCTAAGAACAGCCCTTAGCCGTGGTATATTGGCCATGTACCATACCTCCTCATTTCTTATTTCTTAAATATACCATTGTACAGGCCTACCAATAGGAACACAGTGTTTGTGCCTGGGTCACTGAACCATGTGTTTTTGGTAATTACCTGCATATGAGTCGATTGGGAAAATGAACTAATGGATCCCGAATAAGCTGAATGTTGATTTGAACAGACAGCCACAAAAATAGAATAGAACGTCACACAGGCAGTTTACTGCATGGGGAGGGAATCTCCTCAGAGTTTCAGTTCCTTTTTCTGTGGCAATTGATCTCTGTTAAATATATCATCAATATGAATACTTGGTGTACATTGTGTCATATGTTCTGAGTGTAGATTAATGTAAGCAGGTAGGCCTATTGGAGATGCAGGGTCATATTGAGTCAGTGTGTATTTTTAAAATGGGGCATTCCCTCGTAGGCTTTTCAGCTGCTTCCTTCTCTGTTTAAAGCTCTGGGTGGGCTCTCAGAGTGGCATGTGAAATTCAGATAACCCTTATGATTACACCAGATCACATCTCCTGGTTTGGCCCATTGCTTTGGCCCATTGGTTTGGCCCATTGGTTTGGCGCTGGTACATGAAAAGGGGAAACAGTTAATTTATCATTCATTGAAATGGGCTTATGTCAATTCCTGTAAAGCTGTGGCTCAGACTGCAAGCTGGCTGACCGTTTATGACGGTGGCTGGTAGCGTCATCTTCTGAGAACTAAGGACTGTACTGCATACAAAATGCAACACACCCTATTACCTGTAAAGTGCCCTTTTGACCAGAGTCCTACACTCATGTCAAGGTACTATCTGTCCCCATAGGAGAGCCCTTTGAAAAACCCTTATGGCTGCAGGTAGAAAACTTTTGGGTTTCATGTAGAATCCTTTCTACAGAGGGTTCTACTTGGAACCCAAAACGGGTTCTCCTATGGGGACAGCTAGTGGGGGACACCTTTCGGAAACCTTTTTTCTAAAAGTGTAGGTCCAGGTCCAGAATAGTGCACTCTCTAAGGATAGGGTTCCATTGGGACACAGCCTGGACAGTGAAGGAGTGATGAGTCATTTCATCTGGCTACTGCTCCTTTGACGGTACTGACCCACCTGGATGCATCTCTCTGAGAGCCTGCCATGGTTGCTGTCTGTTGGTAAGGACATAAGACCAATGGGCTGGCCTGGGCTGAGCCGGTCTAGAATAGTGCTTCTCACTGTGGAACACGTCACCTGTTTGGCTGCGTCAATACTAGACTCCTCTGACTCGCTTTGTAAAAGATACAACATCAAAATATGATCTCATGACTCACAATGAGGAAAACTATTCACACACACACACACACACACACAATCCCTGTTCCTCCCTTCCTCTGACTCTCCCTGGGGTCGTCATCGCTCACTCCTCTCTGATGTCACTGCTGTCCATCCTGCAGGAGACAGCCTTTGTTTGAAAGTAATGGTCAGATGAACAGATCGGCTGGCAAACAAAGAACGATGACATGATCATACGCCTCAATATAATATATAACCACAGAGACGGGTTGTCTCTTGCATCACATCCCATCAATAGTGGCTAATGCTGTTGGCAGACTTATGGCTGTCTCTCCGCATGCAGGCCATAGGTCTGGGTTGATTCATGGTGCTGTGTTTGTCTTGTCCACAGTTCACATAGCTACAGTACATATGTCGATGGGGCCTAGTGGAGTCATCATAATGCAGTCCTCAGAGATATTGTCATAATACTTTTAACTAAGTTCCAAATTCTAGCAGAGAATACATTTTATTGAGCTTCTCTGTTAGTCATTGAGTCTATAAGACATTGAGGGAAGACGACAAAGACAGACAGGCTGTTATTATGACTGGTCTAGATGTCGCCGCACATTCTGTCTACTTTAATCTACCTGGTCCACTGATGGCAGCTGATGAGAGCTGTTACCTGTTGGTGAGGGCATAAAACAACTGTAACATAGTATTAGGCCAACTGCATCAAATGGAGCCGAGCAAACAAGCTCTGCACGTTGTTGTTTACTCCTCTCTAATTACTAATGCAGAGTTAGTATTTGTCTTTAGATTCCTAGACTTGAAGCCAGAATAGTTTCGTGAGCCATTTGAGATACAGTAGAAATGGAAACACAGGGTAGCCTAAACTAAATTGCATGCAAATTTCATGATGTAAGTGCCTTGAACCAAAATGACTGATGCATTGCATTGAAAAGTTATGGAAAATACAGACTCTGTTTCCATGGCACTAAGTACTGTTTCCATGCTCTACATCTGTCCACGTTGGACTTAATATGCCCTATCCTTGTGTCTAAATTCCAAAACCACTTTCGAATAGATACAAACTCTTATTCCTATGCATTGGTGTGATGTAAAGCGGATACTTGACTACTGTCTCCCTCAACTCACAGCTGTCACATATTTTCCACATGTGGTAATCGAGTAACAAAACCCTTTTAATGTGGAAAGAGGGCAATCCTCTGTTGAGATCATAGGGCTGCCTGTTGTGAGCAGCGTTTTGCACAAAAGCTAAAGAGGCTCTTATTCTCTGGTGCACAATAATTTGCTGGACCCTATTGCAATAAACTGGATCCCATGCTATAATTTTTGATCTGGAAACAATTAGACATAACATATGCCTTGACTTAGAAAATGCTGAACAGAAGATATGTGCGTCTGTAAATATAGTACATAGCAGTACTGTGCACTATGGAAATGAATGAATGTAAATGTAGATTTGAAGGGAAATCCAGCAGTTGACAATTGAGTGGTTTTTAATCCTGCAGGAATGCTTTGGAAAGGGAAAAGGAGGGTTTAAGGACAAAATCTATGTGGAAGACTTGTTCAGTATATGCATTAGTATGACTTGCCCATAAGCTAGCCTAGTAAAATGGCAAAGCTTATACACCTTTTCAAAATGAATTAAAATGAATTAAATTTCCTGGTATAATTTGAAGACAATAACCAAGAAATCCAATAGGGTGTTATATTCTCCTTGACATAGAAGATATCATCCATAGACAGATAGGCTAAACCTTGGACTTTTTACTTCAGTAGGACAAATGAGATGGAGTAGTATCTTAATTCACTCCACTCTTTTCCACCTAGCTGGCTTACTGGTGTCTCCTGCCTTTGTTTATGACCATGGAAATTTTTTTTTTAGGCAATGTCTGCCCAGCCGTCACTATGCCAGACTTGAAATGTGGGAGTTTAGTTTCACTGCTCAGTTTTTTCCCTTTTTATATTTAATTTTCTCCCTTTTTAAAAAGGGTTTTGAAAACCATGTGCTGAGCCAGCACATTGCTTACAGGGCAGACCGACGCAGTGGCAGGAAATGCAAGTCTAAACGAAGGCTCCTCACCTCACATGCTCTCAACAGCTAAGGAGAATGTTTTCACCAATTCCTATTGAAAACACATGACGTTGGTCTTTTTGAGTGTGATTCACTCATTTAAACCAATGTTTTCCAAAGCCTTAATATAAAATAACTCAAGTAAAAGTAAGTCACCCAGTAAAATTCTACTTGAGTAGAAGTTTAAAAGTATTTGGTTTAAAATATAAATACGTGTCAAAAGTAAATGTTATTGCTAAAATATACTTAAGTATCAAAAGTAAAAGTATAAATCATTTCAAATTCCTTATATTAAACCAGATGGCACCATTTTCTAGTTTTTTTTTTTATTCATGGAGAGCAACGGTCCAACATTCAGACATCATTTACAAACGAAGCATGTGTGTTTAGTGAGTCCGCCAGATCAGAGGCAGTAGGGATGACCAGGGATGCTTGGTTGATAAGTGCGTGAATTGGACTATTTTCCTGTCCTAGCAAACATTCAAAATAAAATAACTTTTGGGTGTCAAGAAAAATGTATGGAGTAAAAAGTACAATATTTTCTTTAGGAATGTAGTGAAGTAAAAGTTGTCAAAATATTAAGTAAAGTACAAATACCCCAAAAAACTACTTAAGTAGTACTTTAAATGATTTTTACTTAAGTACTTTACAGCACTGGAAATTCCAGAAAGAGATGTGGTTGTCGGAGGTGGCCTTTAACACTTATTCAGGTCCTGTTTTGAGAGGGAGACTCTGTGACGACCCTCCCACTCTGTCTGCTGTATTCTGTCTTTGTTCTTGTTTCCTTATTAGGATGCCGGTGGGCGGAGTTGGGAGGGTCGTCAGCTTCATGGGAAGCACCTGGGCCAGGTGTCTCCCAGGATAAATAGACCTCTTCCACATTCATGGAAGAGACTCTCTCCATGCAGACACCTTTGTAGATTGTGTTGTGGTTCTTGGTGGCCTTTTGTTTGTTTGCTTTGGGCACCTTTCAACACCCTGCATTATCACATTCATGCACGCAAAACTCACTTACACTACTGATTACTGATTACACACATCATTGTATATTTTCCTTAGTTGCTTTAGTTAATAAATATATATTTTGTTACTCCTTATCTCCACGTTGTCTCCCTTTGTTACGGGCTTTGAGCCGGTTCGTGACAAGTGGGGGCTCGTCCGGGATATTTGAACTATTGGTTTGGGAGACTGTGGAGGTACGTGTTTGGTTTGCATATTGTGGTTGAGTTTAATAGGCCCAGTATTGGTTGCCTTTGTTTGGATTGTGTGCTGCGTTGGAGAGAGTATAATGGTTAGTTTCCAGGCCCTGCCTAGCCTGGAAACGTTTGTTCTACTTTCTGTTGGGACATCAGTCTGAGGAGGTGAGTAAATCGGCTGTGTACCTCGGTAGGAGATTTGTGTAGGGTAGTGGAACTTGCTACCTGGAGCTATAGCCTTTTCCCCTGATAGGCTTAGTGACGTGTTTCAATTTTGGACATGTTGGGCATGGTTAAATGTTTGTTATTTTTGTGTGGTGTCTGTTGTTCCAGATCCAGAGAACAAAGGCCTTTGTGTCTGATAAGACTGACTGATGTAGTCACAGAAGAGGATATGAACCAGACAAATGATAGCTGTCCATCGCAAATTAACTTAGTCTCTGACCAAACAAGAATTTGCTGCCCAATTCATTAATTAATTTGATGCAAAATACTTATTTTAAGTCGCTCTGGATAAGAGTGTCTGCTAAATGACTAAAATGTAAGTTTAACTGTGTATCCCTTTATTCTGTTAGGTGTAGTGATGGAGGAGTCGTGTGATAACCCACCGTTACTCCCCTGGCTGTGACGTCATACCTCCCAGCAGACATCACACCTGGGACCCTACATTCTTTGTGGTTTCCTTGTTTACTCATTAATGTATTAGTCATTAACAGCCCTCTTTTTCGTCTGAATTAGTCAGCTAGCTCATCAATGAAAATACGTGGGATAGATGTCTGTGCCCAGTGGGTAGTCCATCACAACTAAAGTTAACAGTACCTCAGTAGGCCTACCATTGCCAAGAAAAAGTCTGTCAAATGAAGTCAGTATTTACTATTGTGTTGCTAGAACCCATTAAACCCATTCTCAAGTCATTAATTTGAGAGTTGTGTACATGATGTAACTGGCTGTCTGCAGCAGAGACAAGGCTACATATTCACCTTAGTCAGATGGCTTTCCTCATCTGAGACATCAGCTCTGATTACAGGCCATAGACAGGGTGTTGGAGCGATGGTAGAGAGACAGAATCAGTTAGGGTGTGGCTCCCCGCTAGACACATGGGATCAATTACAGCGTGTGTGGGGTTATTCTCTCTCTCAAGTCTTAAAGTAAAAGGAGGATCTGTGAAAAAAGGCCTCTGCCTCTTTGTCATGTGTAGTCAGTCAGGTCTTTTCCCTCTGCCTTCTCTTTGTTCCACGGAGGAAGGAGTAGTGTAGCTGGAAGTTTGATGTAGAGCTTGGATCAATCAGAACCTCCCCCAATTGCCGTCTACAGGATTGGTATTCTTAGTTCCCTGCTGATTTTTTCTGCACTAGTCAGTTCTTCTGTTGCTCAGTACATTTTCATTCCACGTCGTGGATATTATTGGGTCTATTGGGATATATAATGATGTAGTTTTAAAAAAAAAAATTAAGATGTACACTTCAGTTACAGATGTAGGATCTTAATTTGACCTACAGTGCATTCGGAAAGTATTCAGACCCCTTGACTTTTTCCACATTTCGTTACATTACAGCCTTATAGATTATATGTAAAAAAAAAAATATATATATATATATATACACATTTTTTTTCACTTTATCATTATGGTGTATTGTGTGCAGATTGCTGAGGATTATATACAATACACAATACCCCATAATGATAAAGTGAAAAAAAAATGTTTACAGATATATCTTAGCAAATTTATACAAAGTATAAAGTATTCAGACCCTTTGCTATGAGACTTGAATTTGAGCTCCGGTGCATCCTGTTTCCATTATCATCCTTGGGATGTTTCTACAACTGTGGTAAATTCAATTGATTGTACACGTCTGTATATAAGCTCCCACAGTTGACAGTGCATGCCAGAGTAAAAACCAAGATAGGATTGTGTCAAGGCACAGATCTGCGGAAGGGTACCAAAACATGTCTGCACCAAGAGCACACTGTCCTCCATAATTCTTAAATGGAAGAGGTTTGGAGCCTCCAAGACTCTTCCTAGAGCTGGCCGCCCAGCCAAACTGAGCAATCGGGGGAGAAGGGCCTTGGTCAGGGAGGTGACCAAGAACCCGATAGTCACTCTGATAGAGCTCCAGAGTTTCTCTGTGGAGATGGTTGTCCTTCTGGAAGGTTCTCGCATCTCTGCAGCACTCCACCAATCAGGTCTTTATGGTAGAGTGGCCAGATGGAAGCCTGTCCTCAGTAAAAGGCACATGACAGCCCACTTGGAGTTTGCCAAAAGGCACCTACAGGACTCTCAGGCCATGAGAATCAAGATTCTCTGGTCTGATGAAACCAAGATGTAAATATTTGGCTTTAATGCCAAGCTTCACGTCGGGAGAAAACCTGGCACCATCCCTACGGTGAAGCATGGTGGTGGCAGAATCATGCTGTGGGGATGTTTTTCAGCGGCAGGGACTGGGAGACTAGTCAGGATCGAGGCAAAGATGAACGGAGCAAAGTACAGAGAGATCCTTGATGAAAGCCTGCTGAGAGGATCTGCAGAGAAGGTGTGGCAAGCTTGTTGTGTCATACCCAAGATGACTCTAGGCTGTAATCCCTGCTTCAATAGAGTACAGGGTCTGAACACTTATGTAAATGTGATATTTCAGTTTTTTTTATTTTCAAGAAATTAGCAAACATTTCTAAATACCTGTTTTTGCTTTGTCATTATGGGGTTCTGTTTGTAGATTGATGAGGGGGAAAAAACGATTTAATCAATTTTAGAATAAAGCTGTAACCTAACAAGATTTGGAAAAAGTAAATGGGTCTGAATACTTTCCAAGGGCACTGTATATTGTTACAGTATAATAATATTTTGTCCATTATGTTGCTTGATCGGTGGTTAGGCTATTAGCTGGCAAAAAGTAGGCTACATAAAAGTGCAATACTGTTAACATAACCGTGTATTAGTGTGGGTTTTCAGTGAATTTACAGTATGTAAATCACAAAGCTAATTTGAACATTCGGCGCAAAAAAAATGATCAGGAACAAACTATTTATTAAGCTCCTACATCTGTTTAATGATTTTCAGTTGGAGCATATATAGAATTCTGCATAATAATTGACTGGGTTCATGACGGCGTTTGCGTCTCTCAAGAGCTTTCATAGATTATTCACGTAATAAACATGTTTACATTTGATTTAGTAGCCACTGGGCATTTGGGACATTAGGTGGAGCTTTAGTTTCTGGAGAGATGAAGGGTTGCATATTGTAGGAAAGCATAGAGGAGAATTCTGGATATCGAATGAGGAGGTGCAGGAAGTAACAATGTTGACAGTAAAGTAGTCGTGTAAGCAGGTAGAGTTTAATGTGATGTTAAAGTGAACAGTCAGTGACGTCATTAGTATAGTCAACAGACATGCTGCTATTAATTAACCATGATTGCAATCATGAGAGGGATATAACAGTACTGATAAATCATGTCAATAATGAACATGGTATAGAAGGTGCTTTTTACTCTGTGACTGAAACATTCTTCATCTCCTTGATATCCATCCTGTCTTTGCCAAACTGGATCCAAATTATTGGAGCACTCTGCCATAACATTACTCTTACCTCACACGTCTTCAGTGCTCTCTCTTCTCTGCTTTCTTTGGCTTCAGCCACCAACAGACTGTTATGGTTTCTTTAACTTCCACCTACAGCCATTTGCATTGTGACTATAGCTTTATGTTGAGTTAATTTGCACAGCTGCATGTAGACTGTGCATTGAGGTCAAGAGCTCTCTGCTGGTGACTGGTCCAAAGCCATACTGCTGAGTGTCATAGCAACATTATAGCACTGTAATAACAATGAGTTATATTATAGTACTCTCTGTTGCAAGGTATGACACGTGTTACTGTCTTTTAACTGGTAGTAAGGCCAGTAGTAAGACGTGTTAGAGAATCAGAGGAAATGCTCCTTCTCTGTGCAAATCAGATACAAGCCCTTCTAAACAAGCCCGAATCCACCCATCTATTTATCCAATCTCGACTCTGTATGGACAGGGCTCTACGCTGACCCTTTTTTACAAGAAGCATGTGTGCACGCACCTAAGTTGAAAAATGTAGGCGCACACAAATACATTTTGGAGCACTATGAAAAATATTTGAGATATTAAAGCTAGAATCCTTAATTTTTCTAGGTGCTCCAAAATAAAAATGTCAGGTCGCACAGCAATATGCAAGTAAAATGGTCGCTCTGTGGAGCCCTGATGGAGAAGACAGGCCCATCATATGCCAGTGTTTCCATATAATGGGCCAGTAGTAATTTCCACGAGTGCAGGAACCAAGATGCTCTAAACAGATTGTTTCGACATCACCAGCCCTACTGGCCAATCAGATCCCTGCTTGCTGCCCACATCATCAACTTAGTTGAATCATTTGAACTCTAGTCTGTTTGTTTGTAGAAGATGGAAAACAAAAACATGAATCTAGTATTTGTGAGGTCTGTCTCTAATCTATTCTCCAACACAAAGTGAATCATTCCCAAACACCCGGCCAGATATGTTTGGTTTAGTTAGTAATAGTATGGACTATGTATGCCGTTATTTCTTGTCATAAAAACCCAGTTGGTTCTGTCACTGACATTCCACTCTAAGTTTAATATAATGAGAAATGAAGAACATTCCTCTTTTATCTGGCAGCACGTTTGTTCTCTTTGACCCCACTCTGGTTCTGGAGTACAGCCTCGCCGTCACGGCAGACAGATGCCATTATTCTATCAGATTGATGTTAATGTACTTGTTTTGTTTTTTTAATCCAGGCTAGTCAATTAAGAACAAATTATTATTTACAATGAGGACCTCAGTCACTGGTCTCACAATAGGGTGGCTGTCTTGAAAATCATACCCTGTCTTTCCCAGTACCTCTTCATTGACATTTCACTGTATGCAGAGAAAGAGCGGTGTCCCTTAGAGACCTTTACTCTTTGTGCTCCATGATATTTGACTTGTAGTTCTGGGTACTAGGCTATAGGCAATTGTGGAGGCAGGTAGCCTAGTGTTTAGAGCGTTGGGCCGGTAACCAAAAGATTTCTGGATCGAATCCCCGAGCTGACAAGGTAAAAATATGTTGTTCTAACCCACTGTTCCCCGGTAGGCTGTCATTGTAAATAAGAATTTGTTCTTAACTGACTTGCCTAGTAAAATAATAATATCAGTAGGTATGTAGAACAGTTTTCAGCTACTTACCTCTTTTTAATTTATAGACATTAGAAGTCATCATACAGGAAGTTCAATAAAGATTTTTTCTGAAGCAACATTGTGCAGAACCCCTCAAAACGGCAAACTGCCGCTTATGGTAAACGTGAACCACCTGGGTTCTGTTGTGGTGGACCAGAGTGCAGAGCGTAGTTGATGGGTTGGCTCAGTCAGCAGGTTGGCCTAGAGTGACTGGACTGAACACTCCTCAGTGCGTTGTTGCTGTGCTGAAAGAGAGGGAAGGAGAAAGGGCTTCAAGTTCATTGGTTGACACACCCAGGTGTCTTTTCACTCGCCTCCAGCTGCCAATAGAATACAGCTGGGGCCTGGAACTTAAAACACAGACCTTCAAACTGGGGGAGGGGGAGGTTATTGGCTAGAGTGTAGGAAAATAACCTATAGCACTGTGGTGGGATCACTGGGAGACAGAGAGAAAGCGGCACACTGGGCTTTAAAAGGAGAAAGTGAATTTAAAAAACATATATTATGTCAGTGGGCCTTTGCTAACAGACCACGAAGCATATGTAGCCTAGCTACCTCAACCAAGACGAAATACCATCTGTTGTGTGGATGTCTTATCATTGGCAGAACCAGTCCTTTTAGGAATTGCTGAATTGTAAAAATGTACAACCCTCTCCCTGCCCCATGCAGTGATGTTGTTGTGTGATAGCATGTGTTGTTTAACTCCCTGTGTTGTTGCCACTGTGCTTTCAGATGGAGCTTCTGGATAAGTTCCCTGTGGAAGGAGGGCAGAAAGACCCCAAGCGGAGAATCATCCCTTTTCTACCAGGTAAGAGTGTAGCCCTTTCCATGACTAAAAGAGCCACATTAGACCTCACGGTGGAATGTTCTTAAAAATATATATAATTTCATAATTAATGAAAAAAATAATGTTTTAATTATCCGGTGTTTCAATGTCAAACAGTTTTGTTATAGTTCAGTCTTCTGTGATGTATATAAAGTGTAATATTGGGATGCAAACTCAACATTCTATACACTTCAACTCTATGTCCGACATGGTACAAGTGTCTTCTTTTTGTTAAGCCCATAACCATGAGTCTGAGATTCTGAGGTGTATACTTTTGTTTCAAAGTAGTTTTGTTTAAGACTACCACGAATCAGTCTGTGACCCTGATTTAGCTCACTACAGGAAAGGTTTAAACAACACACTGCTACTGACTGACAGTCCCAGCTCATGTGGTGCCGTCAACCCAGCAGCAGAGTTAACAGAGAAGAAGAAAGTAAGAGCTGCTACGTTGCACCCTGTGAAATCCACACCTCTCATGAGCTCACTATTTCCCTTACCGAGCACGGTTTTGTTTTTCCATTTATATACAGAATGGCAATTTTGTAAATTGCTATTCGTTTTAGTTCCTCCCTCCAATACTGTCCATCGAACACACTAAGCATGAGGGGCCTAGATTGAATTAAGACTGGACACACGTATTAGCAACTCTTGAAACAAGGCCATTTAGTGTCGTGGAGGTCTAGGACTGTAGAACTCAGAGAGACCGAGAGGGAGACGGGGAGAGAGAGAGGCAATGAGGGGAGGAGACTAACCAGGGAGACTAGACCACATTACTCCCACAGTCTTTTCTTCTTCTCCGTTGATTCATATATTGTTGTAAATGCTTCAGACATGTATGCTCATTGCTCATACATCTGTGAGGAAAGATTCATTCTGAGCACTCAAATCCCAAATAAAATCAAATTTGTATTTATCATCATAAACAACAGGTGTAGTCTAACAGTGAAATGCTTACTTACTGGCCCTTCCCAACAAAGCAAAGAGAAGGAAAAACAGAAATAAAAATAATAACACATCAATTGCTTGGCTTTATCCACAGGGTAACCGTAAACAAGTCGATGTGCAGGGGTATGAGGTAATGGAGGTAGATATGTGTATATATAGGTAGGGATAACTAGGGGTATGAGGTAATGGAGGTAGATATGTATATATATAGGTAGGGATAACTAGGGGTATGAGGTAATGGAGGTAGATATGTGTATATATAGGTAGGGATAACTAGGGGTATGAGGTAATGGAGGTAGATATGTGTATATATAGGTAGGGATAACTAGGGGTATGAGGTAATGGAGGTAGATATGTGTATATATAGGTAGGGATAACTAGGGGTATGAGGTAATGGAGGTAGATATGTGTATATATAGGTAGGGATAACTAGGGGTATGAGGTAATGGAGGTAGATATGTGTATATATAGGTAGGGATAACTAGGGGTATGAGGTAATGGAGGTAGATATGTATATATATAGGTAGGGATAACTAGGGGTATGAGGTAATGGAGGTAGATATGTGTATATATAGGTAGGGATAACTAGGGGTATGAGGTAATGGAGGTAGATATGTGTATATATAGGTAGGGATAACTAGGGGTATGAGGTAATGGAGGTAGATATGTGTATATATAGGTAGGGATAACTAGGGGTATGAGGTAATGGAGGTAGATATGTGTATATATAGGTAGGGATAACTAGGGGTATGAGGTAATGGAGGTAGATATGTGTATATATAGGTAGGGATAACTAGGCAACTGGATAGATAATAAACGGTAACCGCAGCGTATGTGACGATTCAAAAGGGTCAATGCAGATAACCCATAGCTAACCGGACTAACTATTTAACTAGCTATTTAGCAGTCTTGTGGATTGGGGGTAGAAGTTCAGAACCACGTTTAGGTTCTTTCTGTATTCTAAACTCCACCTAGTTCCATTCCCACAGAGTAGACGTCAACATCCAGGCCTGCTGTTTTAAGTTATGTTTGTCTCCCCTTCTTGAATGAAATGAAATTGAAGTGAACAGCTCAACATTTTTTCAGGTGGTTCCCATCTGAACTCCTACGTCTTCCCCTCCTCCTTCCTCCACCCCCTCGTCTTTCAGAACAGGACCAGAAAGACATTCTGTTAGCTGTCTTGTAGTCACAGACTGACTTCTTCAGCTCTTTACAAACTGTGGCATGGCCTGATTTGCACAGCAGATTTCTGTCTGCACTCACAACCACATGGTCAGGGCAAGCAGTCTCAGACCAACGGGCCAATCTGGTCGACTCAGACCAAACCAACAAGACACGGAAGTGGTTTTCCTGTCAGGGCTTGGTTTGTACTTCAAGGCCTCTCGTTTTGTTTTCATTTCTTTGGCCTCTTAGGATCAGCAAAGTGGTTCTGTTTGCATCTGCAAAATGCCCGCTCAGTGTTTTCCTGCCTCACCGTGGTTATGATTCTGGATATGAGTCGCCAGTCGACTTCTTCAACGTTGTGAAGGAGAACAGTTGATCAACTGTTGACAGAGGACTTCATGATGAATGTTTTTATATCCAGGCTGTCTGGTTGGCTGACAACCTCAGTGACTTTCACAACCGGAGCTTCTGTATGTCAGCCTCCACACACAGCTTCCTTTAGTCATATCAGGAGCAAACTTGCTCTTTTGACTTCAAACATGCCAGCTACACAAATGGTTCCACGGAACTGAATAATTCAATGGAACTAAATAAATTGGATCCTTCTATTGTCCTTAAGCAGCCCATTTTTATGTCAACTTGTGTAGCAATATCATATTGTACAACCGTTAGGATTGTCTATTTTAAAAAAAAACAATTTTAACCTTTATTTAACTAGGCAAGTCAGTTAAGAACAAATTATTATTTACAATGACGGCCTAGGAACAGTGGGTTAACTGCCATGTTCAGGGGCAGAACAACAGATTTTTACCTTGTCACCTTGGGGATTCGATCTTGCAACCTTTCGGTTACTAGTCCAACGATCCAACCACTATTGTTGTACTTGAGTGCGGTGTGCCGGTAACATACTAGGCCTTTCTACAGCAGCGTATGAAGTGGCTGTATTCAAGAGTCACCATCTGGGACCTCTGTAATTACTAAACACACCTGCAATCTATCTAGCCTTTCATTGGAAATATCTCTTCCCAGCACTCTACCTCAAACTCAATTCATGAGCCAACTCTGTAAACATTAGTGGTGGAGAATGATTGCAGATGTTTAATGATAGAAGAAACACATTCATTTTTTTTCCCTTGTTTGTGAGATCAAGTTGAACGACTAACCAAACTTGGTTAGGGAAATATCTGATTGGATGGATCCCAAGAGGACAGATTTATATTTTTATTTTATTTTATCTCAGCTCTTAATGATTGCATCCAGAACAAATGAGACATCAACTAAATAAAGATTTTAAACGATTTATATAATCATCTGCCCATTCAATAGGGACACTACTGTTTCACATGAATGTTTCCTGTGGCTTTCCTGACCTGGGGTGTCTTGTGTTGAGTAGAGACCCTGAAAGAAGAGGCTCCTCCCTGTTCCCGCTCTCTCTGTTCCATACTTAGTCTCTCTCTGTTCCATACTTAGTCTCTCTCTGTTCCATACGTAGTCTCTCTCTGTTCCATACTTAGTCTCTCTCTGTTCCATACGTAGTCTCTCTCTGTTCCATACGTAGTCTCTCTCTGTTCCATACTTAGTCTCTCTCTGTTCCATACGTAGTCTCTCTCTGTTCCATGCTTAGTCTCTCTCTGTTCCATACTTAGTCTCTCTCTGTTCCATACGTAGTCTCTCTCTGTTCCATACGTAGCCTCTCTCTGTTCCATACGTAGTCTCTCTCTGTTCCATACGTAGTCTCTCTCTGTTCCATACTTAGTCTCTCTCTGGGCAACAAAAGCTGTTTGATACCCAGCTGGCCACAGAGTTGCAATGAAGTCTGCCTGGCCCAGGTTTGAATCTGTACTGTAACAGCAGCAGACATTTTATTTTTCCCTAAACAGGCCTTTCGTCGACTGAGCATGTGGCACATACAAAATGGGTGGGAAGTGTTGAGTCAGCACTTTTCCCTTGACCCAGAGAGCTTGGAAATGGATCCCCTGTGTAATACTTATATTTCACTTGTGCCCGTGTTAGCAGTCTTAACAAATATCATAAGCCCCTTGATGAGGAGATACAGTCACTTCTAAGATCTCTTTTTGACCTGATATTTTACTGGCCTGACTTAATACCTCGGTCCCATGGCTCTGTAATGTAAATTTACAAACGGGTCCTCCATGGTTAAAAGGAGAGAGAGGTACCAGTCTGCTTCCAACTTCCTGCATACCAGAAAACTTAATAGGTTTTCTGAGACCTATTTGTATCCATTTCTTGTTATTGTTCCAGTGACCCAAATCCAGACTCCCGGCGGTGGCCATTTTTGTGGCTGTGCGATAAGAACGGAATATAGATGCCCTCCACTATATGATAAAGAAGGCCAACAATTCACAGTGCACTTAAGGACTTTCATTGTGCTGTCAGAGTTGGGTTATTGATGAGGCCACTGTATTGGCCTAAGATAGTAGCTGTGCAATATAATGGACTGGACTGCAGTCTTTACACAAGCCCACTCTATGAAGACAAGTCATTGTCCTTCACAACTGTAACATACATACTGTATGTAAGCCTACTGTTACCATTCCAAATGTACCATGAGATCATTTGTTGGGAGTAAAGTGAATCAGTCTTTAGTCTAGATTAGTGTGTTTCTTTAGGAGCACAGTATCAGTTGGACCTTGAAAGCTTTTAATAACATTCCTGAATGGTTAAATGTTCATGTAGCCTACATGTTATACTGCATAGGAAGGTATCCAGTGTAGGCTTTTTAGAAAAATTCAGTACAGTACTTTCAAGAAAAACCGAGTAGTGCAGGTACGGAGTATTTATCACGTTGTATGCCTGCTTGTATAATTGCCACAACTACTGTGAATCGACACCATTGAAAAGGAAAACAAGTAATGAATACTCTTTCAGTTTGAGCCTTTATCTTTGGAAGACATAAACTGTAGATTCTAAAGACTGGTTTTCTTCTTCCTTCCAGGGAAGATCCTGTTCAGGAGAAGCCATATTAGGGATGTGGCCATGAAGCGCCTGAGGCCTATCAACGAGTACTGCAGGGTGAGTACTGACTCAGCTGGTGGGGAAATTCAGGGGTATTAAAGCTTTCACACTCGTCACCCATCATGGAAGAAACAACAATAGGGCCCAGAAAGAAACCTGGAGGGGAACCAAATCCTTGAGTATTAGGACCATATCTCTGTGGTAGATAGAGGTCCAGATTAGAGCTAGGAATGCATCCTTAAGCCTGCTTCCCATAGCCTTCCCTCACGTGGTTCACTTCACAGATCAAATTTGAACATTTTAGTCATTTAGCGTACGCTCTTATCCAGAGCGACTTACAGGAGCAATTAGGGTTAAGTGCCTTGCTCAAGGGCACATCGACATATTTTTCACCTTGTCGGCTCAGGGATTTGAACCAGCAAAACTCTAACCAATAGGCTGCCTTTCTGCCACCCAAAACAATTGAACAAGGACTCCTGTTTAGAAATCCAAGTATGTGCTCTGTGATAGGCACAGCAGTGAGGGCTTTCAGATAGCATGGCTGTCAGTGAGACTGTTTTGAATTCCATGCACCCACCAGCTATGATTCCCAGAGGCCAGAGTCACATCTAGTTCCACTGACCTGTCATATCCATTCTCTGCTTTAGTTGATGTGTTTCTCCATACAAAGACCCAATACACTTGGATTTTTAAAATTTATTTATCCATTATTTTACCAGGTAAGTTGACTGAGAACACATTCTCATTTGCAGCAACGACCTGGGGAATAGTTACAGGGGAGAGGAGGGGGATGAATTAACACCCCTACTCTTACAATAAGTGCCATGGGATATTTAATGACCTCAGAGTCAGGACACCCTTTTAACGTCCCATATGAAAGACGGCACCCTACACAGGGCAGTGCCCTGGGGCATTGGGATATTTTTTTAGACCAGAGGAAAGAGTGCCTCCTACTGGCCCTCCAACACCACTTCCAGCAGCATCCCATCCAGGAACTGACCAGGACCAACCCTGCTTAGCTTCAGAAGCAAGCCAGCAGTGGTATGCAGGGTGGTAATGCTGCTGGAATGTTGGAAACATGCATATTCTCTATGTTTATCATTGCCCAATGGGAAATATAAGATAACAAAATCAGTCATCCTCAAATATATTTTCTTCAGGAATTAGACATTGAGGAAACTGAAGGCAGTCTGGAACATGGCTGACTGAGAAAAAACAAAGCAGAGAATGTGTTTTGCTCTTTGTGGGAAGGGAAAGAAGAATCCACCTCTGTGACGGGCAATAGTGGTGCTGTGGAATCTCTGTGGGAAGCTATCTGTCCACTATGCAGTGCAGAGGTTATGAGCAGTGCTGAGCTAGCCCCAGTCAGCAACATCACCAGGCCTTGTGTTTCATTTTAAAGGGCTGCCCTATAAACTACATTTTTTGCCTGGTAACTGTTTTGCAAGGTGGTCATGCTCAGTCATGCTCTTAAAAACAACATATTCCCTGGCATGTTGCGAGAGTGCCTTTGTTTATGAAGCCAGGTCACTGTTGAGAGAGATGGGGTACACATTAGAGGTCGACCAATTATGGTCGTTACTGCATTGGACTAGTTAACTGTAAGGTTGCAAGATTGGATCCCCCGAGCTGACAAGGTGAAAATCTGTCGTTCTGCCCCTGAAAAAGGCAGTTAATCCACCGTTCCTAGGCCGTCATTGAAAATAAGAATGTGTTCTTAACTGACTTGCCTAGTTAAATAAAGGTATAAAAAATATATATTTTTAATCGGCAAATTGGCGCCCAAAAATACCAATTTCCGATTGTTATGAAAACTTGAAATCGGCCCTAATTAATCGGCCATTCCGATTAATCGGTCAACCTCTAGTTCACATGTCTTGGGAGGGGGAGGCCTAGGGGTCAGGATACCTCAGTGGGTCATATTGGGATGGACAGGACAGCAGGCAGGTTCAGGGTCAGGGTAGGCAGAGGTCAATAATCCAGAGGTGGTGCAAAGGTACAGGACAGCAGGCTCAGAGTCAGGACAGGCAAAGGTCAAAACCAGGAGGGCAAGAAAAGAGAGACTGGGGAAAAACAGGAGCTGAGACAAAAACGCTGGTTGATTTGACAAACAAGACAAACTGGCACAGACAGAGAACACAGGTATAAATACACAGGGGATAATGGGGAAGATGGGAGACACCTGGAGGGGGGTGGAGACAAGCACAAGGACAGGTGAAGCCGATCAGGGTGTAACAATATGAATAGTTTCAGACTTCTATGCAAGGTTATTATAGTAAACTAAATCTGAAACTAAAATGAAAGCTAATCATGAAAAACTATTTAGGTAATGAAAATAAAATAATTAACAAACCCGTTTGAAAACTTAAAACTATGCTAAAGCTATTATCTTTGACTCCAAAACAAAATGAAATTACATTTTAAAAAACAACATGAATTATGCAAAAATCTAATGGTAGTTTTCAAGCTTTTGTGGGGTTTTCAAGCTACTGAAGCTGGTGGGTAAATGTGATTTTTTTTGATGGAGGTCATTGAGAGAGTATCGCATTTGGTCAATATAAAATGCAATTGATAATTTGCTATGTCAGGCTTATTTTATTGAATTGAAGTTTTTTTTTTAGGCTGTTACGAATGTACTGAGACAAGTGGCGTTCTGGCAACTTTGAACAACGCCTGTTGTTCATAAGCGTATCTGCCCGTTCATTGGCTAGAATGTCTATCTAACCTATGACCTGACCTGACACATCACCTTATGTATTACTGCCCCCCAGTCTCAAGAAGTTACATCCCAAAAAACAAACCAAACCAAATAATCAAAAAAACAAATAGAAATATTTTTATACGACTAAATGTAATCTAGAAAATCTGGTCTGAAAACGAACTGAAACTAAACTGAATTTCAAATACAAATCTAAAAACGAATAGAAATAAAAATAAATATAAAAACACAACACTATCTATTAAATAGAACTTCTGGTCTGCAGTCACGTTTTCCGTTGTTGTCGGTTCCATAGAGGACTATAAAATATACAGTAGCTTGCGAAAGTATTCATCCCCCTCAGCGTTTTTCCTATTTTATTCCCTTACAACCTGGAATTAAAATGGATTTTCTGGGGGTTTGTATCATTAGATTTACAAAACATGCATACCACTTTGAGGATGCAAAATATTTTTTATTGTGAAACAAACATAAACATACATACAAACATAAAAACTTGAGCTTGCATAACTATTCACCCCCCCCCCCACCCCCCTAAAGTCAATACTTTGTAGAGCCACCTTTTGCAGTAATTACAGCTGCAAGTCTCTTGGGGTATGTCTCTATAAGCTTGGCACATCTAGCCACTTGCCCATTATTCAAGGCAAAACTGCTCCAGCTCCTTCAAGTTGGGTGGGTTCCGCTGGTGTACAGCAATATTTAAGTCATACCACAGATTCCCAATTTGATTGAGGTCTAGGCTTTGACTAGGCCATTCCAAGACAGTTGAATGTTTCCCCTTAAATCAAAATCAAATCAAATCAAATTTTATTTGTCACATACACATGGTTAGCAGATGTTAATGCGAGTGTAGCGAAATGCTTGTGCTTCTAGTTCCGACAATTCAGTAATAACCAACAAGTAATCTAACTAACAATTCCAAAACTACTGTCTTATACACAGTGTAAGGGGATAAAGAATATGTACATAAGGATATATGAATGAGTGATGGTACAGAGCAGCATAGGCAGGATACAGTAGATGGTATCGAGTACAGTATATACATGAGGTGAGTATGTAAACAAAGTGGCATAGTTAAAGTGGCTAGTGATACATGTATTACATAAGGATGCAGTCGATGATATAGAGTACAGTATATACGTATGCATATGAGATGAATAATGTAGGGTAAGTAACATTATATAAGGTAGCATTGTTTAAAGTGGCTAGTGATATATTTACATAATTTCCCATCAATTCCCATTATTAAAGTGGCTGGAGTTGAGTCAGTGTCAGTGTCAGTGTGTTGGCAGCAGCCACTCAATGTTAGTGGTGGCTGTTTAACAGTCTGATGGCCTTGAGATAGAAGCTGTTTTTCAGTCTCTCGGTCCCAGCTTTGATGCACCTGTACTGACCTCGCCTTCTGGATGATAGCGGGGTGAACAGGCAGTGGCTCGGGTGGTTGTTGTCCTTGATGATCTTTATGGCCTTCCTGTGACATCGGGTGGTGTAGGTGTCCTGGAGGGCAGGTAGTTTGCCCCCGGTGATGCGTTGTGCAGACCTCACTACCCTCTGGAGAGCCTTACGGTTGTGGGCGGAGCAGTTGCCGTACCAGGCGGTGATACAGCCCGCCAGGATGCTCTCGATTGTGCATTTGTAGAAGTTTGTGAGTGCTTTTGGTGACAAACCAAATTTCTTCAGCCTCCTGAGGTTGAAGAGGCGCTGCTGCGCCTTCTTCACGATGCTGTCTGTGTGAGTGGACCAATTCAGTTTGTCTGTGATGTGTATGCCGAGGAACTTAAAACTTGCTACCCTCTCCACTACTGTTCCATCGATGTGGATAGGGGGGTGTTCCCTCTGCTGTTTCCTGAAGTCCACAATCATCTCCTTAGTTTTGTTGACGTTGAGTGTGAGGTTATTTTCCTGACACCACACTCCGAGGGCCCTCACCTCCTCCCTGTAGGCCGTCTCGTCGTCGTTGGTAATCAAGCCTACCACTGTTGTGTCGTCCGCAAACTTGATGATTGAGTTGGAGGCGTGCGTGGCCACGCAGTCGTGGGTGAACAGGGAGTACAGGAGAGGGCTCAGAACTCACCCTTGTGGGGCCCCAGTGTTGAGGATCAGCGGGGTGGAGATGTAGTTGCCTACCCTCACCACCTGGGGGCGGCCCGTCAGGAAGTCCAGTACCCAGTTGCACAGGGCGGGGTCGAGACCCAGGGTCTCGAGCTTGATGACGAGCTTGGAGGGTACTATGGTGTTGAATGCCGAGCTGTAGTCGATTAACAGCATTCTCACATAGGTATTCCTCTTGTCCAAATGGGTTAGGGCAGTGTGCAGTGTGGTTGAGATTGCATCGTCTGTGGACCTATTTGGGCGGTAAGCAAATTGGAGTGGGTCTAGGGTGTCGGGTAGGGTGGAGGTGATATGGTCCTTGACTAGTCTCTCAAAGCACTTCATGATGACGGAAGTGAGTGCTACGGGGCGGTAGTCGTTTAGCTCAGTTACCTTAGCTTTCTTGGGAACAGGAACAATGGTGGCCCTCTTGAAGCATGTGGGAACAGCAGACTGGTATAGGGATTGATTGAATATGTCCGTAAACACACCGGTCAGCTGGTCTGCGCATGCTCTGAGGGCGCGGCTGGGGATGCCGTCTGGGCCTGCAGCCTTGCGAGGGTTAACACGTTTAAATGTCTTACTCACCTCGGCTGCAGTGAAGGAGAGTCCGCATGTTTTCGTTGCAGGCCGTGTCAGTGGCACTGTATTGTCCTCAAAGCGGGCCAAAAAGTTATTTAGTCTGCCTGGGAGCAGGACATCCTGGTCCGTGACTGGGCTGGATTTCTTCTTGTAGTCCGTGATTGACTGTAGACCCTGCCACATGCCTCTTGTGTCTGAGCCGTTGAATTGAGATTCTACTTTGTCTCTGTACTGACGCTTAGCTTGTTTGATAGCCTTGCGGAGGGAATAGCTGCACTGTTTGTATTCGGTCATGTTACCAGTCTCCTTGCCCTGATTAAAAGCAGTGGTTCGCGCTTTCAGTTTCACGCGAATGCTGCCATCAATCCACGGTTTCTGGTTAGGGAATGTTTTAATCGTTGCTATGGGAACGACATCTTCAACGCACGTTCTAATGAACTCGCACACCGAATCAGCGTATTCGTCAATATTGTTATCTGACGCAATACGAAACATGTCCCAGTCCACGTGATGGAAGCAGTCTTGGAGTGTGGAGTCAGCTTGGTCGGACCAGCATTGGACAGACCTCAGCGTGGGAGCCTCTTGTTTTAGTTTCTGTCTGTAGGCAGGGATCAACAAAATGGAGTCGTGGTCAGCTTTTCCGAAAGGAGGGCGGGGCAGGTCCTTATATGCGTCGCGGAAGTTAGAGTAACAATGATCCAAGGTTTTTCCACCCCTGGTTGCGCAATCGATATGCTGATAACATTTTGGGAGTCTTGTTTTCAGACTAGCTTTGTTAAAATCCCCAACAACAATGAATGCAGCCTCTGGATAAATGGATTCCAGTTTGCAAAGAGTCAAATAAAGTTTGTTCAGAGCCATCGATGTGTCTGCTTGGGGGGGATATATACAGCTGTGATTATAATCGAAGAGAATTCTCTTGGTAGATAATGCGGTCTACATTTGATTGTGAGGAATTCTAAATCAGGTGAACAGAAGGATTTGAGTTCCTGTATGTTTCTTTCGTCACACCATGTCTCGTTAGTCATAAGGCATACGCCCCCGCCCCTCTTCTTACCAGAAAGATGTTTGTTTCTGTCGGCGCGATGCGTGGAGAAACCCGCTGGCTGCACCGCCCCGATAGCGTCTCTCCAGTGAGCCATGTTTCCGTGAAGCAAAGAACGTTACAGTCTCTGATGTCCCTCTGGAATGCTACCCTTGCTCGGATTTCATCAACCTTGTTGTCAAGAGACTGGACATTGGCGAGAAGGATGCTAGGGAGTGGTGCACGACGTGCCCGTCTCCGGAGTCTGACCAGAAGACCGCCTCGTTTCCCTCTTTTTCTGAGTCGTTTTTTTGGGTCGCTGCATGGGATCCATTCCGTTGTCCTGGGTGAAAGGCAGAACGCAGGATCCGCGTCGCGAAAAATATATTCTTGGTCGTACTGATGGTGAGTTGACGCTGATCTTATATTCAGTAGTTCTTCTCGACTGTATGTAATGAAACCTAAGATGACCTGGGTTACTAATGTAAGAAATAACACAGAAAAAAAAAAAAACACTGCATAGTTTCCTAGGAACGCGAAGTGAGGCGGCCATCTCTGTCGGCGCCGGAAGCCAGTTCACTCGAGTGTTGCTTTAGCAGTGTGCTTAGGGTCAATGTCCTGCTGGAAAGTAAACCTTTGTCCCAGTCTCAAATCTCTGGAAGACTGAAACAGGTGTTCCTCAAGAATTTCCCTATATTTAGCGCCATCCATGATTCTTTCAATTATGACCCGTTTCCCAGTCCCTGACAATTAAAAAAAACATCCCCACAGCATGATGCTGTCACCACCATGTTTTACGGTGGGGATGGTGTTCTTGGGGTGATGAGAGGTGTTGGGTTTACTCCAGACATAGTATTTAACTTGATGGCCAAAAAGCTCAATTTTAGTCTCATCTGGCCAGAGTACCTTCTTCTATATGTTTGGGGAGTCTCCCATATGCCTTTTGGTGAACACCAAACATTTTTGCTTATTTGTTTCTTTAAGCAATGGCTTTTTTTCTGGCCACTCTTCTGTAAAGCCCAGCTTTGTGGAGTGTACAGCTTAAAGTGGTCCTATGGACAAATACTCCAATCTCCGCTGTGGAGCATTGCAGGTCCTTCAGGGTTATTGTCGGTCTCTTTGCCTCTCTGATTAATGCCCTCCTTGCCTGGTCCGTTAGTTTTGGTGGGCGGCCCTCTTTTAGCAGGTTTGTTGTGGTGCTCTGTGGATGTTCAAAGTTTAGGATTTTTTTTATAACCCAACCCTGATCTGTACTTCTCCACGACTTTGTCTCTGACCTGTTTGGAGAGCTCCTTGTTCTTCATGGTGCTGCTTGCTTGGTGGTGCCCCTTGCTTAGTGGTATTGCTGGCTCTGGAGCTTTTCAAAACAGGTGTATAAAAATACTGAGATCATGTGACAGATCATGTGACACTTAGATTGCACATATATGGACTTTATTTAACTAATTATGTGACTTCTGGAGGTAATTGGTTGCAAAAGATCTTATTTAGGGGCTTCGTAGCAAAGGGGTTGAATACATATGGACACACCACTTTTCCATTTAAAAAAATTAAATACAAATTTAAACAAGTTATTTTTAATTTCACTTCACCAATTTGGACTATTTTGTGTATGTCCATTACTTGAAATCCAAATAAGATCAATTTATATTACAGGTTGTAATGCAACAAAATAGGAAAAACGCCAAGGGAGATGAATACTTTTGCAAGGCACTGTAGATCTATTAACATCCTCAATACAAATGAACACATTGAAGTAAAAAAATAAATTATCAATATATCAAAATATGTTTTATTGTCAGCTAAAATGTACCTGAAATATGTTTTAGGTGTTGTTTTGAAATGTATTGTTGTTTTACAAATACTTGAATTACAACTCCTCTCTTCTCTGTCTGAGAGGGCTTAAAGGGACATGTCCAAAATGTTCAACTTCATATTTATCATCTCCAGCACTAGGAAGTAGAACATTTTAGAAATGTCCCTTTAACAAAGTCATCTGGTAATACTGTATCTTTGGATAATTCAATGTCTAGCCCTATGACCACCTGTATCGTCTCCTTAGGCTCTGTTGACTGTGTTGGTGACTTGCCCTTTATCAGCTGCCCTAACCTGTGTGAGTTACCCTACTACTCATACTGCTTCTTGTTAGTGAAGTGACAGGTGAATCATCCACTCCCTGGCCAGTCAGCCCCCTCCCTGGTTCTTTAAACCCCTGGGTGAGGGGATTTGAAGGGGGGAGTGGGAGTCAGATAAAAGGTCTGTGGTTCTGCCTGGTCACGCTGGCTGATTTGGAGAGATGGGGGTGGGGAGGCTGGTCAGGCTGACAGAGTGAAATGTAGAACTTTATGGTTCCTTTCATGTTTGGCTCGGAGGATCACCATTTCAACCTTTCTGTCAAATTCTGAGTGAAGTATGAACCTGACTCACATGGAATTCCCCATGCTGGAGTTTCTGCTTTTAGGAAAGAAGAGGTTGATGCCTGGAGAATATATAAGTTTCAAGTATCGAGCTTCTATTTTATTAGACGTATGTACGGGAAGGATGCACATAGTATACATCGTCCAATGAAATACTTACTTGCAGGTTCCTGCTCAACAATGCAACAACAATAAGAAATAATACAAGATAAGAATATGAATATAAAGTAAGTTGTTCAGTGGAGTATAATACATATTTTAGCATAAGTATCCTGGAAGAACAATGTATGCTCCAATATTTACTCCAATTTAACTTTTATTTAATCAGCGGAGCCTGTTGAAACCAGGGTCTCATTTTCAATGATATGTAGTCCATCTGAAACCAGTGTTTCAATTGTGCAGTATTTAGCTATCATAATTAGTCTGGTTGCAGCAGTTGTGTGTGTGTGTGTGTGTGTGTGCGCATCTGAGTGAGTGCATGTGTGCTAAGGTGCAGAGAATCACAGCAGGTGTTCAGTCCAGTTCAAGTGTTCAGCAGTCGGATGGCTTGTAGATAGAAATGGTCTCTGAGTCTGTTGGCATCAGACCTCGTGCTCCGATACCGTCTGCCCGACGGTAAGGGAGTGAGACGCTTGTGGCTGTGGTGTGGGAGCTCCTTGATGGTGCTGCAGGCCTTCCTCAAGCACCTGTTCCAGATGTTCTGGATGGACCATATACAGTAGGGTTGCACTCCAGTTGTACCCTATTACCGCTGTTGTACCCTATTACCACTGTTGTACCCTATTACCGCTGCTGTACCCTATTACCACTGTTGTACCCTATTACCGCTGCTGTACCCTATTGTTGGTGTTGTACCCTATTACCGCTGCTGTACCCTATTGCTGCTGTTGTTCCCTTAAATCTATCACATCCCACAACTATCCCAGACCATGTTTGGAAAATGTGTTAACTTTTATACTATGGGGGATAGATTAACATAGGCTAGTGCTTTTGCTGTTCGTTAGGCCTACTCATATTGTTGGCTGATGAAAAGTAAATGTGGACAGTTCTTCCAATATCTTCCATATGCGTCTCGTAATTAGATACAAACGCTTGCAGTTGCGTCCCCGAAGTGGCTGTCTTCACTTGTGATCAGGTTTTTCTCACAGGCTACGTGACGGAAAGCCATGTGAGTGAGAGGTTCTTCGGCACGCAGCCGGGAGAAGGAAATTATAATTATTATATTCGGCCCAAGGGCACAACGGCCACTGGCCACAAAAGGCATGGATTATTTTTTTAGGGGGCATTATGGCCACACGAAGGGAAAGCTGGGAAATTCGAGGCATTATCAAGTTGCTTGTCAAATTGTGAATGAGGGACTGAAGTGTGTACAGCCTGCGCAAAAAAACTAAGCAGAGCTCATGCCTTTCATGCAACTTTTTTCAAATCATCATAAGTCGCATCATGCAGCCTTAGACTGTATTAAAAATCGAAACAAATAGCCCAACATTTGTATCACAACTAAAGTTACATAAACAACTCTAAATCAGCACATAGGAGTACCTGTTTCTTTGTTAAATGTTCAACACAGAATAGACGTATGTGCGCACTCCCTCAAATAGTTTGGAGAAAATATCCTTTCTATTTTATTCAGCTATGTTCAATTGTACTCTTCATACTATAAAATAATATCAAATAATGCCATGGATATCTAACCAAATCTTGTCTGCTAAATGAACTAGTGTAGCCCACAGCCAAATGGCAGATCAGGGCCTAACATACTGTAAGGACAACTCTGAGTATGCTATTCTGTTCTTCTGAAATAGACTACATTTTCTTAATATCATGTTTCTTTAGATAATCTAATCTACTATTAATCTTCTACTAATCTAATCTACTACTAATCTACTCTACTACTAATCTACATCTAGTCTAATCTACTACTAATCTACTCTAATCTACCACATCTAAACTAATCTACTTCTGATCTACTACTAATCTAATATATTACTAATATAGTCTACTACTAACCTAATTTGATCTAATCTACTGCTAATCTAATATACTACCAATCTAATCTTGTGTATATATATATCTATCTATCTATCTGGAAATTCTCTCCCACCTTCATTGTCCTCTGTCTGACACGCACACACACAATCGTCTAAATGTTGTCTGCTGTAAAGTCCATTTGCTGTAATGTGCCTCCTGGCTTCCAGTCTCTGGGTAGAATACTAATGACTGGCAAGGTCACAGGCAGAGTGGAGGGGGGAGAAATCCAGGGGGAGGATGGTCATCCTAACCTCAGACACAGTACACCAGGTTCAGTCACCAGGACCAGGGGATGAGGGATCCTCTGGAGGTCAACACTTAAAGCCTTTCATCATCTGACTCTTAGCCAACTGTATCATTTCAGCTGAATATCCGATTTTTCTTCAAAAAATGCATTTTAAACTTTGAATTAACCACTGGGCATTCACACACACACACACACACACACACACACACACACACACACACACACCCTGAGGTTAATGGAGAACAGGGTTTCAGCTGAGACTATGGCAATCCTCTCGTACTTTTAGCATGACCAGTCCATTGGCACAGCTTCCCATACAGTGAGCCTAAAAGGGCAAGTTGTCACACCGGCAAGGGCACCTTGAAATCTGGTTGGCCTGTGTTTTATGTCCGTCAGGTTTGATATCATAATTCAGGCTGTGTGGGAGAGAGAGAGAGAGAGTTGCCCCTCTCTGGGAGGACAGTACTGAGGCACTTAGCCTTATTAAAAGCAGACGTATGCTGGCTCTGGGCCTGTGATAGCCTTGAGAAATGCCTCATGGCAGCGAGGAGTGTGCTGCATACTTACCTCTCTACACAGAGTGATAATAATGACTGTGCGGTCGGTGAGACCCACCAGCTGGTTCTGGAAATTGGATCAGTTGGATCACTGAGGCAATTCTCTTTGTTTGACCACCTCAGTGCGGAGGCCTTTGAGGCTGGGCTGATAAAGAGAAAGAGAATTCTCAGGCCCGTTAGCCTTTCATCTCTTGAGAGCCACAGCCCTGCCGGCCCCCACAGGGAAAAAGGATCAAAGATGTTAGATTAGAAACAGGAAATAGAATAGAATTAGGCAGAGTGCTGACTAGGCTCCATCTAGGTAGATGGGTTATTTATGTCAGTGTGGGCTAGCCGGGTGATGGCTTGTGTGTATTGCAGCTCAAATCCCTTGGTAGAGGCCTACTGTATGTACTCAAGGGGATATGGTATGTGAATGTAGCCCCTCTCATGTAGCATCTGTCATTCATCCTGCTGTATCATTATACTGGTATGTCAAATATGAAGTCCCCCTGGCAAACAGGCTAGATACAGATACTTCCTACTTAACACCACCACTCCCAAACAGACTGGATACTTCCTGTTAAACACTACTACTCCCAAAAAGGCTAGATACATAGAGTTCCTGCTAAACACTACTACATCCAAACAGGTTAGATACTTCCTGCTAAACACCACTAATCCCAAACAGGTTAGATACTTCCTACTGAACACTACTAATCCCAAACAGGCCAGGTACTTCCTGCTAAACACTACTACTCCCAAACATACTGGATACTTCCTACTGAACACTACTACTCCCAAACAGGTTAGATACTTCCTTCTGAACACTACTACTCCCAAACAGGTTAGATACTTCCTTCTGAACACTACTACTCCCAAACAGGTTAGATACTTCCTTCTGAACACTACTACTCCCAAACAGTCTAGATACAGATACTTCCTGCTAAACACCACCAATCCCAAACAGGCTAGGTACTTCCTGCTAAACACGACTTCTCTCATTCCCCTAATATTAATACAATAACAGCATTTGGTTCTGATTGATGAACTTTCTAAACTTCCTGTGTTTCTGTCTCCTGTGCAGGCTCTGATTCAGCTGCCTGTGTACATCTCCCAGTGTGAGGAGGTCCGTGTGTTCTTTGAAACCCGACCTGAAGACCTCAACCCACCCAAAGAGTAAGCCACGAATCACACCTTCTAGTTTAAGAAGCACGCTCTGTCGCTCAGTCGAATGCACAGCAGAAATGTCTCTGAGTGATATACACATCCCAAAGTTCACACCAGTGCTGGGCCAACAACAAACACTCTGAATAAAAAAAGACATGCATAGCATAATGCTGTGTGCAGGTTTCTTTCATGGAGTAGCTTTTTGACCACCTGACCACGATGTTATGTTGAAACAAGCCAATCCATCAGTAATAGGTTCTATCTAATCAAATCAAATTGTATTAGTCACGTGCACCGAATACAACCTTAGAGTGAAATGCTTACTTACGAGCCCCAAACCAACAGTGCACTTTCAAAAAATGCGGATAAGAGATAAAAGTAACAAGTAAAAAATCTCAATATATACAGGGGGGTGCTGGTACAGAGTCAATGTGTGGGGGCACCGGTTAGTTGAGGTAGTATGTACATGTAGGTTATTAAAGTGACTATGCATAGATGACAACAGAGAATGGCAGTGGTGTGGAGAAACTACCCAGACTATGCAAATAGTCTGTGTAGCCATTTGACTAGATGTTCAGGAGTCTTATGGCTTGTGGGTAGAATCTGTTTAGAATCCTCTTGGACCTAGACTTGGCGCTCCGGTACCGCGTGCCGTGCGGTAGCAGAGAGAACAGTCTATGACTAGGGTTGTTGGAGTCTTCTGACACCGCCTGGTATAGAGGTCCTGGATGGCAGGAAGCTTGGCCCCAGTGATGTACTGGGCGGTTCGCACTACCCTCTGTAGTGCCTTGCGGTCGGAGGCCGAGCAGTTGCCATACCAAACAGTATAATACAGGGTAATGACTATGATGTCATGCTCCCTCTGGTATTGCTGTAGTGGACGTGGGAGCAGTTGTTGGTTTTCCCTGAGTGGGAGCTACATAACATGTAGCTTAGAGGAGCGGAACATCTGAGGGTGCATGAGCTCCGTGGCGTCTAAAGGCAGGCCCCTCTCTTGTAAATCTCACACATTAGTGTCATAACCAGCCTGTCAGTTACAATGTGCCAACACTAGATCATAAAGTCACCACACAATTTCCCCCATCACATATGTGTTGTTGTTGAACTACCAGATGCCTGGAGGGCAGGAGGGGTTACTAGTGGTTACGGGTTTTCTGAGAGACCATGATATTAAGTTCAGACCCTCAACCTTTTTATAAAAATAAAATAAAGAAAAACAGCTGTTAACCTAGGTGTGTGACTGGTCACCTTGTCTGTCATCATGTGACATAAGTGATGGATTTCTATGTCAGGCACTTGGGTTTGGTTGGAAAGGTAATTTTTATGGCTTAAACCATATTTTACCAGGTTTTTTAAGCTATTGCTTTCCCAGGGACGGCTGGTGTGCAAGACTAGGTTTTCTTCCCAGAAATATGTAAATGTGTCAAACCAGATGCTTCTCAGATGCTCGCTGCTTCTCCCTCACTTTTTGACAGGTTCTAATTTGTTTATATATCAGTTTTTCTTCTATAAAAGACAGCTTCTTATCTATGTCTGACTGGCAGTGTATAAGCCGAGAAGGGTTTAAATGCTCAAATGCATTTCCCACAAAGCTAGGCCCATATGTTATATTTATGTATGCCGAGAGGTGTTCAACTCTCACATCCCCAAAACTACTTCACGACTTATGTGAGTAATGTTTCAATCTCATCTACGCTGTCGAATCTTAACCAGCCACTTTTCTGCAAAGATATGCAAATTCATTTTTTTGCTGTGCTCTGTTTTACACTCAAATCCATAGATTGTGAATGAACATCAACTATATACAGTACCAGTCAAAAGTTTGGACACACCTACTCATTCCAGGGTTTTTCTTTATTTTTACTATTTTCTACATTGTAGAATAATAGTTTTAGTTTTACAGGCCTAAGACATCAGAACTATGAAATAACATATATGGAATCCTGTAGTTACCCAAAAAGTGTTAAACATATCAAAATATATTTTATATTTGAGATTCTTCAAAGTAGCCACCCTTTGCCTTGATGACAGCTTTGCACACTCTTGACATTCTCTCAACCAGCTTCGTGAGGTCGTCACCTGGAATGCATTTAAATTAACAAATGTGCATTGTTAAAAGTTAATTTCTGGAATTTGTTGCGTCATGACAAGGTAGGGGTATTCAGAAGATAGCCCTATTTGGTAAAAGACCAAGTCCATATTATGGCAAGAACAGCTCAAATAAGCAAAGAGAAATGACAGTCCATCATTACATGAATTTCAGTCAATGCAGAACATTTCAAGAACTTTGAAAGTTTCTTCAAGTGCAGTCGCAAAAACCATCAAGCACTATGATGAAACTGTCTCTCATGGGGACCGCCACAGGAAAGGAAGACCCAGAGTTACCTCTGCTGCAGAGGACACATTCATTAGAGTTACCGGCCTCAGAAATTGCAGCCCAAAGAAATGCTTCACAGAGTTCAAGTAACAGACCAACCTCAACATCAACTACAGAGGAGACTGCATGAATCAGGGCTTCATAGTCGAATTGCTGCAAAGAAACCACTACTAAAGGACACCAATAAGAAGAGACTTGCTTAGGCCAAGAAACATGAGCAATGGACATTAAACCGGTGGAAATCTTTCCTTTGGTCTGATGAGTCCAAATTTGAGATTTGTGGTTCCAACCGCTGTGTCTTTGTTTGATGCAGAGTAGCTGAATGGATGATCACTGCATGTGTGGCTCCCACCGTGAAGCATGGGGGAGGAGGTGTGATGGTGTGGGGATGCTTTGCTGGTGCTTTGCTGGCTTTATTTAGAATTCAAAGAACACTTAACCGGCATGGCTACCATAGCATTCTGCAGCGACACGCCTTCCCATCTGGTTTGCGCATAGTGGGCCTATAATTTGTTTTTCAACCAGACAATGACCCAACACACCTCCAGACCGTGTAAGGGCTAATTGACCAAGAAGGAGAGTGATGGAGTGCTGCATCAGATGATCTGGCTTCTACAATCACCGGACCTCAACCCAATTGAGATGGTTTGGGATGAGTTGGACCGCAGAGTGAAGGAAAAGCAGCCAACAAGTGCTCAGCATATGTGGGAACTCCTTCAAGACAGTTGGAAAAGCATTCCAGGTGAAGCTGGTTGAGAGAATGCCAAGCGTGTGCAAAGATGTCATCAAGGCAAAGGGTGGCTGTTTTGAAGAATCTCAAATATAAAATATATTTTCAGTTGTTTGAAACTTCTTTGGTTACTACATGATGTGTTATTTCATAGTTTTGATGTCTTCACTATTATTCTACAATGTAGAAAATAGTCAAAATAAAGAAAAACCCTTGAATGATTAGGTGTCCGAACTTTTGACTGGCACTGTAAATCTGCACCGTTAATCAGCGATAGCTTTTGCACAGGGATGCTTATCATTCCTCTGTGTTTGTTGGCCATCGACATTACTGCAGTTGTGAGTACCTTTGTCGCAATCAAAGATGGCTGCCTGATTGTCTGTTACAATATGCATGGTGTGTTCAGTGACTGCAGAGGAGATGGCTCTCTGTGGAAGGAGAAGAATATAAGGCCTGTCACTGATCTGGCCAGTATGAATGGCTCCTGTCAGGTCACCTCCGCAGACAGACAGACCAGAGCTAGTTCCCTCTGACTGAGGCCAAGGACACATACATTATTAGCTACATCTCAGACAGACAAATCCCAAGCATCTGCTACTGGGGACAGCGGGAGGGGAGGATGGAAGGTGGGAGGGAGAGGCAGATGAATTTAGAAAAGACCTTGGTTTATCTTTATTCAAATTGGATTACAGCTCTTTCCTAATGCAGACATTGTTTTCGGCTGACATTGCACCAGCAGCCCCTCTCTCTTTGGGTCTCTATGGAGGGATGAAATACAGCCCTCTATAAATCTACCGGAGTAGGGAGGGATGTCACTGTCTGTCCATCAGAAAGATTGAAGTAGCAAGCATGGGAGTGTAGAGAGATATAGAGGAGAGATGGACATCCAGCCAACTTAACACAACTGTGGGAAGCATCCCCTGTGGAACACTTTCGACACCTTGCGGAGTCCATGCCCAACAAATTGAGGCAGTTCTGAGGAAAGGGGGGGCAGTCAATAATAATTAGGAAGGTGTTCCTAATGTTTTGTACAGTCAGTATAGAAGAGAGAAATGGCTGGCACCCCATACAGCTAGCTCATTATTAGACCTTTGTGGTCTGGTAGCTGGTAGTGGAATGGGCTTGCTTTGGGTTAAGGGAGCAGCTGTGTTTTAGTTTTACAGGCCTAAAGCTCCATATTGGACCCAGTCCTATTCAATGTCTCCATGACCATGTTTGGCTCATCCATGGTCCAATGAAAACTCATTTGGCATGAGGGGAGGGCTGATTTGGTCTGATGGAAAACTCTTGTTAATGTACAGTATACTGGACACTACCTAGTTGAGTCATCAGTGGGGTCCTGTCTATCCCAGTATGGCGCGGTCTTTTTTACCCTGTTCTGACTCCCAAACACGATGCAAATTCTTTGGTCCTTTAAAAACCTGCTAAAATATTGTGTGCTATAGCTTGGAAAATAAATACATGTGACTGGATGACATGATGTTTGTTTCCAACATTAGGGCTGTTTTCCTAAAGAAGTTAACACGTTTAAATGTCTTACTCACGTCGGCCACGGATAAGGAGGGCCCACAGTCCACAGCACTGTGTTATCCTCAAAGCAGGCAAAGAAGGTGTTTAGTTTGTCTCCATATCCCAGTCTGCTGTCCCCACATGCTTCAAGATTGTCACCATTGTTCCTGTACCTAAGTATGCAAAGGTAACTGAACATCGCCCCGTAGCACTCACTTCTGTCATCATGAAGTGCTTTGAGAGACTAGTCAATGATCATATCACCTCCACCCTACCTGACACCCTAGACCCACTTCAATTTGCTTACCGCCCAAATAGGTCCACAGACGATGCAATCGCCATCACACTGCACGTTGCCCTATCCCATCTGGACAAGAGGAATATCCATCTAAGAATGCTATTCATTGACTATAGCTCAGCATTCAACACCCTAGGACCCTCCGAGCTCATTAAGCTTGAGGCCCTGGGTGTGAACCCCGCCCTGTGCCATTGGGTCCTGGACTGCCTGACGGGCTGCCCCCAGGTGGTGAAGGTAGGAAACAACATCTCCACTTTGCTGATCCTCAACACTGGGTCCCCACAAGGGTGCGTGCTCAGCCCCCTCCTGTACTCCCTTTTCACCCATGACTGCGTGGCCCAGCACGCCTCCAACTCAATCATTAAGTTTGCCGACGACACAACAGTAGTAGGCTTGATTAACAACAACAACGAGACAGCCTACAGGGAGGAGGTGAGGGCTCTCACTCAACGTCAACAAAACAAAGGAGATGATCGTGGACTTCAGGAAACAGCAGAGGGAGCATCCCCCTATCCACATCGATGGGACTGCAGTGGAGAAGGTTGAAAGTTTTAAGTTCCTCGGTGTACACATCACTGACGAACTGAAATGGTCCACCCACACAGACAGTGTGAGGAAGAATGCGTAAAAGCACCTCTTCAACCGCAGGAGGCTGAAGAAATGTGGCTTGTCACCTAAAACCCTCACATACTTTTACAGATGAACAGTTGAGAGCATGCTGTCGGGCCTGGTACGCCAACTGCTCCGCAATTGTTACACATTACTTGTTAGATATTCTTGCACTGTCAGATCTAGAAGCACAAGCATTTCTCTACACCCGCAATATCATCTGCTAAACACGTGTATGTGACCAATAACATTTGATTTGATTTTAAATCTACTTTGTTTTTGTTTCCTTACCACGATACTAACGAGTATCACGATACTGGTATAGTCCCGGCCATATCTCTAGCCCTCTGCTTCCCTTTGATAAGCCAGGCTAGTGGTGGACCTAGGGTTGTCTGCTAATGGATGGGCAAACTAATGGTTGGAGATTTATTACGGCTGGGCCAGTGCAATCAACAGGGTTGCCAGGCGAACAATGCATTATGTGATTGAGAGTGTGAATTTAGAGGAAAATAAGACGGAGAGTTGCCAGGAATAAATGAGAGAGAGAGACCCACCACATAGCCTAGTGATTAGAGCGTTGGGCCAGTAACCGAAAGAACACTTTGATGTCCGTCCGAGAGAGAGAGAATTTAATGGAATTGAGATACGCTAATCTCTAGGTAATTATGTTGTCAATGTCTTTATTCTTTTGGAACTTTTATGAGTGTAATGTTTACTGTTCATTTTTCATTGGTTATTTCACTTCTGTTAAATAAATAAAGCCCCTTAAATTGAAATTTTAATTGAATTGAGAGGGACAGAGGGACAGGGAGGGAGGGAAGGAGGGAGAAAAAAGTCAGTCTGAATTAGCCACTTCAGTTTTCACTAGCAACTGGACATTGAATTAGCTGCCTCCTGATGAGAATGGATTGAGGATTGCTTTCCTAGTGGATAAAACAGACAGAACAGATACAATATCATGTTCACATTCAACCCAGTATCAGAGACTCACTATCAACTATGGCTGGGCTATATGGTCCAGATACCAGTATGGATTTTTCCAGTATTGCCTAAAAATATATTTTGATACAATGGTAAGTAATTTAAAACATTTACAAATTGAATAACTTCACTGTCTGTTTTGTATCCGTTTGGTTGAGTATGAAACGGAATGGAGAAAGCCATAAAAGTTTAAAGTTTTAATGTCACAGTGAAATTCACAATGAAATTCCTTTCTTATAAACTCAAAACCCAACAATGCAATAATCAATGATAATGTATTACTAGAAAACACACACACGAGAAATAAGAATAGGAAATATGAAATACACAAAGTAAGTAAGCATACTATATTCAGGAAATATTTAAAAAGTCAGTTCCAATACCATATTTACATGTGCAGGGATACTGGAGTGAGGGAGGTAGATATGTTTAGGGGTAAGGGGACTAGGCTACAGCATATAAGATAAACAGAGTAGCAGCAGCTTGTATGTGGGTGGGTGTGTGGGTGTGTAGAGTCAGTATAAATGTATGTGCAAATTACGTGTGAGGAAGCAAATGATGGAGTGAGTATTTGTGTGTCGGAGTGACGGCGTGTGTGAGTGTGTAGGGCCCTGTGAGTGTGCATTCAGACAAATATTGCAAATACAGCCTCCCGGGTGGCGCAGTGGTTAAGGGCGCTGTACTGCAGCGCCAGCTGTGCCACCAGAGACTCTGGGTTCGCACCCAGACTCTGTCGTAACCAGCCGCGACCGGGAGGTCCGTGGGGCAATGCACAATTAGCCTAGCGTCGTCCAGGTTAGGGAGGGTTTGGCCGGTAGGGAAATCCTTGTCTCATCGCGCACCAGCGACTCCTGTGGCGGGCCCGGCGCAGTGTGCGCTAACCAAGGTTGCCAGGTGCACGGTGTTTCCTCCGACACATTGGTGCAGCTGGCTTCCGGGTTGGATGGCGCTGTGTTAAGAAGCAGTGCGGCTTGGTTGGGTTGTGTATCGGAGGACGCATGACTTTCAACCTTCGTCTCTCCCGAGCCCGTACAGGAGTTATAGCGATGAGACAAGATAGTAGCTACTAAAAACAATTGGATACCACAAAATTGGGGAGAAAAAAGGGGTAAAATTCAAAAAAAATAATAATATTGGAAATACTGAAAAAAAAGGTAAACTCAGTCTGTCTAGCTATTTTTTTTTGCTATTCATCAGTTGTATTGCTTGGTGATAGAAGCTGTTCAAAAGCCTGTTGGTGTCAGACTTGATGCACATGCAGCAGCAGAGAAAATAGTCTATGGCTTTGGTGGTCGGAGTCTTTTACGATTTTCTGGGCCTTCTTTTCACACCGCCTGATATAGAGTTCCTGGGTGGCAGGGAGCTCGGCCCCAGTGATATACTGGGCTGTCCTCACAACCCTCTGTTGCACCATGCGATCAAGGGCTGTGCTATTGCCATACCAAGCAATGGTACAGCTGTAGAACCTTTTGAGGATTTGAGGGCGTGCTCTCGTGGTGGAGGTGATGTTGTCTAACCTCACCACCTTGGGCCAGCCCGTCAGGAAGTCCAGGATCCAGTTGCAGAGGGAGGTGTTCAGATCCAGAGTCCTAAGCTTGGTGATTGAGCTTGGAGGGCGCTATGGTGTTTAACGCTGAGCTGTAGTCAATGAACATTTTTGGCAGGGCTGAAAAGCAGTGGAAATGTGTTTTTGGGATTCAGTTCATTTGCATGGCAAAGAGGGACTTTGCAATTAATTGCAATTCATCTGATCACTCTTCATAACATTCTGGAGTATATGCAAACTGCCATCGTACAAACTGAGGCAGCATACTTTGTGAAAATGTATATTTGTGTCATTCTCAAAACGTTTGGCCACGACTGTAGAGAGGAAAAGGGTATTTACTGTGGATATATTCTATAACTATTCTCACATTAATCGTATACCTTGCACATGAACTTCTGCCTGTTTGGGGTAAGAAAATAAGGAATGTATTTATGTGTTGAATGTCTTCGTTCGCTGTCTATCTCGGTCAGAACCAAGCCCTCTCGGGAAGATTGTTTCAGTGGGCTTGCCCATGGGTGTAAGGCTCTGATTGTCCCACAGATGTCACAATGTCCTTCTTCTTAGTTGTTTGTGCTTGTAGTGGAGTGTTTTCAGAGCTGATATTCAGATGCACCAATGATTATCTTAGATGGGATTTTCTCGTTCCCATCTCGTCTTTAGTCAAAGTTTGAAGCACTTTACAGCTGCAGACTGGCGGTATCCTGGTCTGGTAGGTGAGGTTATCTTCTTCACCTCGTGTTGGTTCAGTGTTTCAACCATTTCCCACATGTATCTAACGCGCCATGCTTTTCTGGTCTGGTAGGTGCGTTTATCGTCTCATCTAGTGTTGAGGTTGGGAGTTTCAGTGCTTCCAACCTTTTCAACGTGTGGACCACAGTCTCACGTCTTTTGGTCTCCTATGTTAATTATTAGCTAGTCTTTTTAAGCACTCTGGTCGTAAAGGTGGTTCCATCACGCTGACAAGCTCTCTGACCTCATTCGGGGCGTGTCTACTAACTGTGCATAGTTAATATGAAAAACAATTATCTTATTAGAAAAGTAAAATCACATTCATATCTTAACAAAAATACTCACACCCTTAATCATATATTTTATACAACATTTGGATGTAAACTTAACAGCTAGAATGTGTCCACTTTCCTAGTTTCAGTATTGTCTTGATACCTTTCTTAATGACATCACAAAATAATAAACAATGTGATAATGATTATTCTTTAGATCCCCACTGACAATTATTAACATTCCTATGTTAGAAATATTGTTCCAAAGTTCACTTTTGGATGTTAGAGATTTTGAGGCGGCAAAATATCTCTGTAACAAAGCACATTCCAACAATTCAGACCCCCCCCCCCCCCCCCCCCTCTTCTGTGGGTGAGATGGGTCTGGTCATCGTCAGCCATTTGCCAAGCTGATCTGAGGCCTTGGATCCTTATCCAGGAGAGTCATGACACTAGGGTGGCTGGTGGAGTTAATGTATGCCATAACCAGCCTCTCAAAGCACTTCATGATTACAGAAGTGAGTGCTACAGGGCTGAAGTCATTGTGGCATAAAGCCTTCGAGTTCTTAGGAACAGGACTGGTCATCTTAAAACATGTTGGGATTACAGACTGGGACAAGAAGAGGTTGAAAATTACTGTGAATATGCCTGCCAGCTGTTCTGCGCATGCTCTGAGAACGCACCCTGGAATACCGTCGGGGCCTGCGTCCTTGCAGGTGTTGACCTTAGAATTAATTTGTTGGCATCCTAATGTCATGCACTACTCATAAAACATATTTACATATGCATTACTGAGATTTTAACTTGATTGAAAATGAGAGTATAGGAGGAGACCAAATCAAAATATTTATTTAAAAGTGAGTCCCAAAACTTGAAAAGACATGAATTAAATAAATATAATGTGTGGTTATTCATAGGGTTAACATTTTATATTTTCAGAGACATAATCAGTAGGTAGAAATAATTACAAAGGATTTCCATGTCATTAAAAGTTCCTAACTCCTTTGCTGGCTCTTTAAGTTAAGTACTTAAGTACAATTTGTTCTCTTTTACAGGGAACCCATTGGAAAGAAGAAGTCCGGTAAGTCCACTTTAGTATTCCATTTTGGGGTAAGTTGTTATTGCATTTTATGTGTAGCAGACGCTCTTTTCCAGAGCAACTTACTGGTCCCCTGTGGGAATCAAACCCACAACAACCTTGGCATTCCAAGCACCATGCTCTACCAACTGAGCTACACAGGACTACATAATTGTTTGTGGTATGTAGTTTATGTAGAAAATATCATATGGGTGAGTTCTGACATGAAATAGAAACATTAATTAGGATAAACATTTCCTACACCAGCCTTAGCATCTTAGTACAGCTCACTACATTTCTTTGAGATTTGAGCACCCTCTAGCTGTGATGTTGGATATGTGCTCCATTCTTTTCTAAAGAGATTGCAATGTAAAGATTTAGGATCATAGGAAGACTAGTAATTCAATGATATATTTCATTTCTTGAAGTTAGATATAGACCATTACTTCTAAAAAGTGTTTTTAAAAATGGGTTTTCCCTTTCTTTGTTAATCTAACCAACCCATCCATGTCAAGTTTCAATTTCATTTTGCTTAATTTCCCTCCATCAGGCATTGTGGAGAGAGCGACTACTTTCCTAAAGAGAGGTAGTAACAGACTCATGCTTGGCCGTGCTCTGTGTGTGGCCCCTGGTTGCTAGCCATCCGTTTGGCCCGTTCCTGGTCCCTGTCTGCTGGGCCTTTAGCTGGGACGTGGCTCTGAGGTGGGACTGGGCAGTGCGGAGTAGCGAGGGGGAAGGACCTGTTCCCAGATCTGTATGTGCTCAGCCAACGCCTCTGTTTCAGCCAACACAAATACAGGTCTGGGACCAGGCTAGGGAAGGTTGGGTTAGAGAGGGCAGGGTGGGACAAGCTTGGTGCTCACTGTGATGTGCTCACTGTGATGTGTGATGTGCATGGCAGTGTGTTAGCGTTGTCAAGAGAGCATCAGATGGTGTGTGTCAGACTGTACACCCAGCCCAACTCCCTTTTCTCCTATGTTGAAATCAACCCTGTCTTGGTTGTGGGAATTAACTGGCACCTTGATAGATGTGCATGCTGTACCCCAACAACAACAACAATTAAAACCCTCCTCATTCTGTGTTGTTGTCTCATGGGGAATCAGACATGACAGTTTTCATAATGTATAATATCTAGTAAGTTTGGAAGCATCTACTTGTACGGTTAATTTAGAGACGGGATGGTGTAAATACAAGGCTCAATTTCTGGATGGAATCCTTTTTGGGAGTGTACGGTTGTGAATTTAGTGGATATTATGAGTGCATCCCACGGTTAGCTCTGGTAATCATCCCACCAAGGGCACATCATAGAGCAGGTCCTCGTGTTGTTCTAACCTGCAGCATTGTGTAAGTGTTGGGTGTCTTTGTGGCGGTTGTCTCTGTCTCTGTGGCAGCCATGTTTGTGATTGGCATAACCCTCCTTCCTGTCCTGTCTTCTCTACAAATATCTCCCTCTCAGACCCTCCTTCCCTCTGCTCTCTGGCCACCATTTTCTCCTCCCTGTCTCTAAAATCACACCTGCTTCGTCCTCCCCCTCCCCCTATGCTCGCTCTGCTCTCTGTGGTGGGGTGGAAGGTAGAGAGGTCAGCGCTACATGTCTGTCTGTGTGCTCTGTGCCTCTCCCTGCAGGAGACTCCAGCGCAGCTGACCCCCTGCTCCTGGACCAGTACGTGGCTGTCACTGACTATGAGAAGCAGGAGAGCTCTGAGATCAGCCTGCACGTGGGACAGACGGTGGAGGTCATCGAGAAGAATGAGTCTGGTACGAGATCTGAGCCTTTAGCTTAACGACTGAGGTTGTGTCCCAAATGGCACTCTATTGCCTATAGAGTGGCAGGCCTATGAGCCCTGGTCAAAACTAGTCCACTATAAAGGGAATAGGGTGCCATTTGGGACAACCTGAGTCCTGGGGGCCTTAACGTAATTTATAAAGAAATCACACTGTCCCGTAACTGTTTTTGCCCTCATCAACTGAAAGTTAGTTATCATACTCGAAGGAAAGCCTCAGATACAGGCGCTTTGAAGTGTACCAAGATGACTACACAATGCTATCACGATGTCTTCAGAATCTTCCAAACAGACAAGGCCAAATAGCAGAATAATACTATCACAATGTCTTCAGAATCTTCCAAACAGACAAGGCCAAATAGCAGAATAATGCTATCACAATGTCTTCAGAATCTTCCAAACAGACAAGGCCAATCCAAGATCCAGAGTGAGCCACTGCTGTGTGTCTGACTGTTTCTGTGTGTGTTTTGCTTTCTGTGTGCAGGTTGGTGGTTTGTTAGTTCTGACGAGGCCCAGGGCTGGGTCCCTGCCACCTGCCTGGAGGCCCAGGATGACCCTGATGACTTCTCCCTGCCCGGTGAGGAAGGTAACCCTCTCTATCCACATTCAGAATAAAAACTAACTGTACAGCTCAGTCAAAACTCAAGGATTACTGCCTGAGCATCAACAGCTCAAGGCTTGCTTCCAATCAAAACAGTATGTGTCCTGTCATTGATTAAGATGTAGAAGAAATGTGGAATTGTAATGAACAAATCTAGGAAACAGGATGCTCAGAAACTCTTGAAATCCGTACAGTACTTGTATTGGCATTACAAAATACTCTTTCACACTGTGTGTTTGTGTGTGTGTGTGGGGGGGGGGGTCAGTTTCAGAGGTCATTTTCCCACCTGTTCACACTGTTCTAATCACCATCACCTGTTACTGTCTGTCTATTAGAACTTAGCCAACACATAGCAGAGTATTCACTTCCTGTGTACTTACTTCCTACTTCCTGCTGCCCACTGTGCTCTGCGTCAGTGTCCCGGAGATACTGGTCACTGCTGAGGCACGTGGGCCGCCGGCGAACATTAGGGGATCTGTTCAGCACAAGTACAGGGTTTGGGCAAGGTGGAACGCACGCCTCTTTTCCCCATAATCTTCATCTGTGTGTAGAATGTCATGTTTAGCATGCAAATCCCATGCATGACCAACCCAAGCACGGAGAGTGATGCAAGACATGCATGTGTGTTGTGTGGCATGGATTAGAATGGATACTACCGCTATGTTTGTGTTATTTGTCTTCTCGATGGAATGCAGTGGGGAAAAAGCTCAGTTTTTCTCACTTTGTTATTTCAGTGAAATTAATGATATATTTTAAATAGTTTGTTCCTTCTGAATACACTATCTGTTTAACAATCACTTTAATTCAGTAGACTTTAAAGGGACCCGTGTAGATTAGGTATAAAAACCTAATATATTTGAAGTAGGTGTTAGTGAAGTCCTAACCTTAGTAATGCTGTCTTGTTTGTGTGTGCTTAATGTTGGTGGAGGATGGAGGGAGGTTTTGTGTTGCATGATGTGTGTTACACATCTTCTCACTCTACAGGATAGATCCTGCCCAGGCCCTGTCTACAAGGACATACTTGCAGAGAGTTTTACCCTGGTTTAGACCAGTTACCAGTTTATGATCTTGTTACACTGGTTTAGACCAGTTACCAGTTTATGATCTTGGAATGGTGTACTGAAGGCTAATGCACTACGTTCAATGGCAGATAGTGAGAGGCTAGGGTTTTAGAATTTGCTATGAAGAAAGAACACTATCAATTGTTTTCCATATATAGTCAAAGAGATTAGTCCCAACTACTCGCTCTCAACATGCCATCATGTGCTGTCCCTGCCAAGTTGTTGATTCCATTCCATTGACATTCTTGTGAAAGTTAGTATGCAAGACGGGATAAAATACATCACCTAATGTGATGTATTCTTTGTCATTTCCAGAGGAGAAGTACACAGTGATCTACCCGTATGCAGCGAGAGACCAAGACGAGATCGACCTGGAGAGTGGCATGACAGTGGAGGTCATTCAGAAGAACCTGGAGGGCTGGTGGAAGATCAGGTAGAACAGAAAACCCCAGAAGCGTGTCTGTCCACTGGGGATGCAGGCTGTGTGTCCATGTGAATTTCATTGAGTGTTTGAATGTCTATGTGTGTCAGAGTTGGTTGCTGTTGTTGTTGTTGTGTTTCTTTCTATTGAAATCGTAGACGTAACCTCTCTGCTGCCGTCTACAGGTACCAGGGACAGGAGGGCTGGGCCCCGGCGTCCTACCTGAAGAAGGCCGACATCCTGAGCCAGAAGCTGGCAGCAGGCCACGCCAGCACCAACGATCTGGACGGATTCTCCAAGCAGCAGAACCAAGCCAAAGAGAGCAAAGGAGACAACAAGGACCAGAAAGACAAGGGCTTCTCCCCCTTTGCCAAGCAGCACAGTGAGTGGGAACTAAGAACTGTAAACTACAGTAACTCATTTAACAACTATAACTCTCTACTTAATGGGAAATCTCACACCACCCCAACATCCACATATGTGAAAATGTATGATGCTTTTTGTCTTTGAATAATGGCTACCTGCAGGCTTTAAAGTAACATTTCAAAAATCAACATATGGTATGTGAAAATTGTGTGTTTCTATGATCTGTAGTAAAAAAGATAGAGGAAGGAAAGTGTTTCCAATGGCATCATCAACCAATTAGTAGACAGTAGGCAAAGCCTCCTCACAATTGGTTAAAATCACATGACGCACGCCAATGATGTCATTGGAAACACTTATCTTCCTCTATATTTTTTACTACAGAACAGAAACACACCATTTTCACATACTGTATGTTGATGTTGGTATATAAAGTAGAAACATTGTAAAATGTTCCTTTAAAGCCTGCAGGTAGGCATTATTCAAAGACATTATAAAGCCTCATACATGCTTATAACAAGTAATAAAGCCATATACACGCAGGCTTACTTAAATTGTTACCAAGACATCTCATCTGAATGAGAGATGCCTCCTCAGTCTCCTCCCTCAGAGATGTTTCTCTGCAAAGCTCTCTAACTCAATGCCAGAGTAATGTAAAACATCCTACTTTATTTCCTAGTAAGTCATTGAGGAGCTGAATGCCTCCCACAACTACACCTCCATTAGTGAGGATCCATTACACATAGTTAGAGCCGAAGGCCCCGGTCTACAGAGCTCATCAGTCTGCATCGAACACACTGCTCTCTCTCTCGCTCCCTGGTTCGTCTTTCTCTCTTTCTGGAACTGATATCTTCTCCTATGAGGAGTGGATGTCAATGCAGGCAGTGTTTTGAGACTGATGGCCTGTGATGAGATGCGGCTCACTGGAGTCTGATTTCCTCTGCCTTTTCCCCTACAGAACAAGGGGCGAGACAGAGACCACCACCACGCAGGGATCTCACCATCGTAAGTACCCTCCACTAACCACTTAACCACACATCCTGCTACACCAACAACACTTGTTAACAAAGACATTTGTCTTAATGAGTTTTGCATTGATTTGATGTTTTGATCTACCACAAGTCAAATCTGATACAGACCCACTCTTTTTTTCTTCACACCCTCCCTCTCTCCCTCCCTCCAGCCGAGGGGGCAGAACCTGCCCAAGCCGCCCACCCCTCCTCAGGTGGAGGAGGAATTCTACACCATTGCAGACTTCCAGACCACCATCCCAGATGGCATCAGCTTCCAGGCTGGTGTCAAAGTGGAGGTGAGACACACGTCACATCTCACCACATATTGGTAGATGGTTATTGTTTGATGGCAAACCGCCTACCATCTCCCGCCTAGAGAAACCTTTCAGATGTAATTGATACATTTTATTCCATATGCAATACATTTGTTTACCACAAAAGAGTCAAAACTCAGGGTGAAGTTCAATTAATTAATGAACTCCTTGATACTACCCATCCCGCATGCGGGAGGGAGCGTAGCGTAGCCTCAAACTAATTAGCATAACGCAGCGGACATTCCTAGAAAATGTTCCTATTCATGAAAATCACAAATGAAATATATTGAGACACAGCTTAGCCTTTTGTAAATCACACTGTCATCTCAGATTTTTAAAATATGCTTTACAGCCAACGCTAGACAAGCATTTGTGTAAGTTTATCATGGCATAATGCTATGCTAGGCTCTGCTGGCAGCAGGCAACATTTTCACGAAAATAAGAAAAGCAATCAAATTAAATAATTTACCTTTAAAGAACTTTGGATGTTTTCACTCAGGATATTCCCAGTTAGATATCAAATGTTCCTTTTTTCCAAAAATATTATTTTTCTAGGCGATATAGCTCCCGTTTGTTTGTCACGTTTGGCTGAGAAATCGACCGGAAAATGCGGTCACTACAACACCAAACTTTTTTCCAAATTAGCTCCATAATATCGACAGAAACATGGCAAACGTTGTTTATAATCAATCCTCAAGGTGTTTTTTTAACATCAGTTCTGTTGCACTCACAGACAATATCTTTGCAGTTTTGGAAATGTCAGAGTGTTTTCTATCCAAAGCTGTCAATTATATGCATAGTCGAGCATCTTTTCGTGACAAAATATCTTGTTAAAACGGGAACCAAAGACTCAACAGCTGTAATGTGTGCCCCTCTATTGACAGAGCTGAATACGTATCTACCTCTCATGTGGCGCAGCACTCTCTTAAAGCAAAGCTCCCCCCACTCATACAGTGTTATACTTTAGCAGTTTTCCACTGTGATTGACGTAGACCCTTCACCCTGATTTAAGACTTTTTAAGACATTTCAATAGTTTCAACATCCCTTGGCCCACTTCCTAATCTCATCTGGTTCCATAGCCCTTGGGCCCAGTTCCTTGTCTGGCTTCCATAGCCCTTGGGCCCAGTTCCTTGTCTCATCTGGGTTCTTTAGCTCTTGGGCCCACTTTCGCTTCTTGTCCTATTGTTGCTCCAGATAACATATCATGGGTCTCTGGTCACAGGGAGTACATAGACGCTTCTTCAAACTGACACGCTAATATTCAGCATAACACTTTTCTCTACTTTCACAATGACTTTGTAAGGCAAAACATCCCAGAGACTTAAGACCTTGTTCTACTTCTCCTTAATCACTCAAAAGCCAATCATTTCACAAACAGCAATTATTTACAATCAGAATGGAATGGGATTTGAATGATGCTTCATAAAATGCACTGTCTCTTCATTCCTGATTCCCTGATTGACTCACTGGTCCCCTGTTTCTGTTGTCCAGGTGATAGAGAAGAACTCCAGTGGCTGGTGGTACATTCAGATTGAAGACAAAGAGGGCTGGGCCCCCATTACCTTCATCGACAAATACAAAAAGACCAGTTTGACCCCGCGCCCTAACTTCCTGGCACCTCTGCCCAACGAGATGGCCCAGCTGAAGCTGGAGGATGGCACTGCCAGCGGCGCGGGGCAAGAGGACAGCTGGTCCAAACCGCTGCCAGACGAGCCCACCGCGAGCAGCGAGTCCGGAGCCCGGCCCAAACTCAGAGACTGGAAGTCCAGCGCCAGTAAGGGGGCATCAGCCTTCTCCGGACCCCTGCCTCCTGCCCCGTCTGCCCCACCTGCTGAGGAGAAGCCAGCCTTGCCACCCCGTAGGGAGTCCATCAACAAGAGCCTGGACATTGAGATTACTGTGGAGAAACCCAGGACAGACCTATCCAAACCCATGCCTCCAAAACCCCAAGCCCCGGGTGTCATCATGCCCCTGCTCACCCCCAAAGCTGCCCCCTTCAAGCCCGACAAGCCCCCCGAGCCCAAGAGAGAGGTCGCGAACAAGCCTCTGCATCTGAAGAATGAGATGGGTCTGGAGTGTGGCCACAAGGTCTCTGCCAAAGAGGTGAAAAAGTTCAACCTGAAACCTGTGGCTAAGCAACCACCCAAGCCCAAGCTTGATCCACCGGAGGAGAAACCAGAGGTCGCCGGCCTTGCACTGTTCATGAAGCCTAAACCCATAGTGCGGCCCAAACCCGTCCCAGCTGCCAAGCCAGAGCCGCCAGCTGAGAACAAGCTGGACATCACCAACCTGAGGAGCAAGCTGAAGCCTTCAAAGCCAGTTGAACCAGGCTCTGGATTAGCAGAGCCAAGCCAGCAAAACGGCACTGCAGCCAACAACGCCCCTAGCAACGTTCTCCCCAAGATGCCGCCCCCCAACCTTCCCCCTAATAATGCTTTACCCAAGATGCCCCCTCCTAATAATGTTCTCCCCAAGATGCCGCGTCCCGGCAGCCCCCCTATCAATGCCCTACCCAAGATGCCCCTGGCCCCCAATGCTCACAATGGCAAGGCCACTGACGAGCCCAAATTCCCCCACAAGCAGCAAAACGGCCACGGACAGGTGAGCCCGGACAAATGTGCTGTTTCCTCACACAAAGAACCTCCAGGTAGACCCGCCGTCCTCCCTAGGAGACCCCCTCCACCCAAAAAGACCTCTGAGCCGTCCAGCCCCACAGAAACCAAAGCCCCCCTGAAAGAGCTCCCAGACACAAAGCCTGCTCCCCCTCAGCTCAGCAGGCCCCCTCCCCCTAAACCCAAGGCCTTCGTACTACCCCCACCCAAAGAGAAGGTGGTCCCAAAGCCCCTGCTTAAGAGTGAGAAACCAGGCCCTCCGAGGGACAAGCTGCCTCCTCTGATCAAGGATCCCAGTAAAGAGGAGCTGTTCTTGGCCGTGGCGGACTTTGAGGGCGACGATCAGACGGCCAGCTTCAAGGAGGGCACCATGTTCCAGGTGATGGAGAGGAACAGCAGCGGCTGGTGGTTTTGTAAAAATCTAGGAGAAGGGCCAATGAAAGAGGGCTGGATCCCCTCCAATTACCTGACCAAGAAACCCTAAGTACCAGGTTCTGTTTGCTTTTTTAATACATAAAGATATCACTAATTGTATTTAATTAGCTTTTTATTTTATTTATAGTTACCTTTTTCTAAATATATGTGTTTGTTACTTTGTTACATTCCATTTGTTTAGCATTCGAGCGAGAATGAACCAGCAATGACACGTTTCTGTTGCGTTTCTTTTTCAATATTTGTTTTACTTTATATCCTCGTTACAAATAACCAGGCATCAAATCCGGGAAAAGCAAATGTCCCTTTCAAGTTCACTTTGTGCCATACAGTATGTTACTCAAGCCTATGTCATTTTATGATATCTATCACAAGCTTTCTAATAGATCAAAATATGTCCTTCCAAGCCTTCTATGATATTGTGCCTCAGTATAATATTCAGTGCTTTAAGCTTAAATATATGCAATTTAGCTAGTTGGTGTCTCAGTTAGCATATCAAAGATGCTTCAGCCTAATGAGTAGAGTTAAAACTGACAGTGCAATGCATATGGAAAATAAATCAGACCATACGATAGAGGTACCAGGGTCCGTATTCACAAAGAGTCTCGTAGGAGTGCTGATCTACGATTAGTTTGGCCTTTTAGATCATAATGAATAATATTACATGAACAGGGTGTACCTGATTCTAGATCAAATCCTAGATGGCCATGTATACTCAGATACCTCAAAGAACAGCCCTCCTCCTACTATGGCTGCAATGGAGGTTACAAGGGAAGTTCAAGAGGACACTTTGTTTTTCAAGAACTAAAATAGCAACACTTCAAGAGGAGTTTTTGCCAAGTGATTCTAAGTGCTTATATGAAACATTTATACAGTTCATGTGTTTGTGAATGTGTTTCTTTTTTCTTTAGGAACTGAATAATAATGTTGCGGGTGATTTTTTACAGATGTGCACTTTTCAGATGATTTGAACAGATTCAGATGGTTCAGACTGATTCAGGTTTCACACTGTGGCTTAACAGACAGAGAACTTAGTGTACAAATGAATGCCATAGCCATGTTTTAAAACCTCAAATAAGGTCTTAACATTGGGGAATGTATGCCAGAGTTAGTCTCTAGTTCATCTCCTCTCAGGATGGACTGAATTGACTTCATTGAAATGAAATGGACCCCTTCCCAGTACGATGGTGAAAAACACACAAGTAAGAATGACTGATTCAAGTAGATATTACATCAGGCTGCCTATGGTAAAAACAATATTCCATAATTATGCTGTAGGCCAAGGTCTAGCATTACTACAGCCCCTAAATTAGGGAATTCACCTGTGATTTGTGTATATATTACAAAATACTGAATCTCCAAAACAGTGCTCAAATATAAAACAGAATTATAAAGTGTGATCATTACTCATTGTTTTACATTAGTGCTTGACTGGTTTCAAGCACAGACTCTGAAAAATAATGATTGTACTTCCAGAATGAAGTAATGTCAGCTGTTGTCACTTTGTTTACTTTTCACCTCTTGCCCTGTCTGGTCATTGGGAAATAGGGTCTAGTCAGTCATACAGTAGAGGAATGAAGGGTGTTTTGGATGTTGTAGTTGTTCATGTGAAAAGGCTTACGGTTTGGTCTCCTAGGAGATGCACGGACAAGGCTAGGAGTGGCTGTAGCTCACAGGTTCATTGGAGAATCTTTGAATGTGGTTGATCTGCTCCTAGCTGCTATGCTAGTTTTTTTTTCTCTCCCCATTTTCCCCTCTGTATCATCTTATGTTAGTACTATGTCCAATGTCATTCCATGGCTGATAAATCAAAGAAATGCAATCAAGTGTATTATTTTAAGGACTTAGTGTCTGTGTCCGGTCATGACCAACATTGGTAACAGTGAAATGATCAGTGAAGTTACTTGGAGTTTTCCATCGTTTAGCCAGTGTGCTTAGTGCACTTAAAGTAATGCTATTCATAATGTCAGATTCGTAATAATGATCAACACATGGAGTAAGGGCTGAATTAGTGGAATGTCTGTGTGAAACGTGGATTGGGTTAGAATGACAGTTGGATAAACAGTTTGTTACTGAAGCATAAAGACAAGGCAAGCAGGGATGTGAACACCGCAATGTAAGAAAACAGTATTGGATGTTAGTCTTATTGCTTTAAGTAACACTTTACCCTTAAACAGACCATTTAATACATTTCAAAAAGCACTTTTTCTTTTGAGATATGCAGCAGGACATCTATTCCCATCTTTTCTTCTTGTGTATTTCCATTCATATTAAGTCAATAAACATTTTTCATTTTTGTATGGTGTCTTGGTTTTCCTTGGAAATGTTTTAGTATTGAGTAAACAGATGCAACCTAAACATTAAAGCCATAATGGTATCAAAAGGAGAATATTCTATAACATGCTTGAGAAGAAGCGTAGCAGACATAAGAACATTTGCCTTTATTAGACTTATGTACAACAGTGGTTTCTTCTGTTGAACAGTCACATTCACTCACACCCCTTACAAATACAGCTAAACAGAGGGAAATATGCAGTCATTACAAAAGAAGAGAGAAACATTGTTGGTGAGCGAGAGAGCAGATGTACCTGATAGTTGACCTGATTACTGGATGTTAAACAGGTCTAGTTGGTCTGAAAACTAGGCCAATTTTCAAAAGCAGACATGCATATCAACTGCAAAAAGTTTTTCAAAATAACAATTACAAAACAGAATGATGGGAAAAAAAACTGATGCACTCCCTCAAAGAACCTAGTATACACTTCCCAGTGCAAAGAAAGGTACATTTGATGGAGCAAAAATATCAGTTTAAAGCTGACAGTGCATTTAATATAAACATCGAAACACAATCAATAACCCTAATAATACACATTTAATTCAATTCAAATCTTCTACCTCTTAAGATTCCTTCAATGACGACAGTATTGCGATTTGGCTTCGTTAGTTCCCATCCAGTGTACTAGTATCGCCCTTACAGTAAAAATGCAGCACAGAAATAAACATGTCAGAGACATTTTAACTTTAAATGAGTCACAACCAGTTTTTCCTAGAACTCCAAAAACAATTTGTTCTTCAACCTTTTAATTAAAAATGATAACTTTTCCCTGACTTCTCCCATTTTCATAAACTCACCTCATCCAAATAAAAAAGGTAAGGAGGAACTAAGCAGATCTGTCAATCCACACAATCTGACAGTGAAGACTTCAGCATTTTTAGGTTAATATGTACAGCGTTGGAAAATGATTTCAGCGGGAATTCCATTCATTCACCATGTGTCCTCACAATTCTGAAGATCATGCTCTGCTCTTTTAAAAGTAATAATGAACAAATGTAAAAAATATATATATATAATAATAATAATTTGGCAAGTAAATACATTTGGGTTGTTCCATGAAATGAGTCCCTTTTGCGTCCCTTTGATATTTCAAGTACAAATTGTGCAAGTGTCCTTCAATATAGACCACATGTAACATTCAATAAATCTGATTTTTAACATGAATAAAGACTTGCTAAAGTGTCCCTCTGTGCATCTGACTTCTAGGAATATTTTAACCCCAAAACCTCTTCAGGTTTTCACCATCATTGTAAAGCCCTAGTTTGTGTTGCTTTGACAGTCATTTCTGAAAATAATTTATATGTTTTTAGTGATTCATTGGTAAAAAAAATAATAACGTCCCTCATTTTAATGTCATACCCTGTTACGTGAACTGAACTCTCGTTATAATATGGTGAAACTATTCCTTAAAAAAAAAAAAATGCTATAATTTCAAGAGACATTTAACATTAATATTCAAATCATAGTGTCAAAAGCAGGTGAGATGGTTCTACTCTTTTTGGCCATTTGCCGGTGTTTTGTGGTGGAAAACTGAGCAGGTCGAGCATAACACCCCTGTTACCCAGACAGACAGGCTAGACATTTTCTAACAATAACATTTTTGGGGTAAAGCTTGCATTCAATGGCCCCTCCCTGTTGCACACAACAAGCTTCCATTTGCCCTGTCACAAGGGGATTTATGGCTGATTTAAAAGGAAGTCGTCAACTCTGCTACTTTATTTGGCACTTAATAGGCACTTTAGTTATTTTTGTATTTAACCTCTTGACTTTAAAAAAAATTAAGTTGAACATTTGCTCTTTATGACAGAATGTTAAAATATATATATATTTTTAAACCAAATTACACTACTCAAAAGGCTACTCATCTGCTTTGAACTAAAAGGCTGTTGAGCCAAGCCACACAATGGCAACGTAAGAGAGATTGAATGGTCATATTTCAGTGTGTTCATTATGCAAGAGACTGTTTTGAATGAAGACAAATATTGCAGTGAAACAAAAATGCTTATTCATTGGCTCCCACCAATACAGCGTTGTCTGAAGTACATTTTGGTTCATTTTCCACATTCCACCTGAAACACTGTTCCCCGGCTGACCCTCTTTGGGATATGGGATGCCTCACCACACGCTCCTGACTAACTACAGCTTAGCCTCATGCTTACTGGTCACATCGTAAACCAATGGGGATCTGTAGACTATTAAAAAGGAAACACTGCATGGATGAATAAGATCCTATCAAGCAGCCTGACACACACGTGGAATTAGACAATCTTCAAAATAAAATATGACCAAGCCTTGACATCTTGGGTTAATCAAATGATAAAATGTTGTAAACATGACTTAAAACATAAATATCTTAAAAATGAAAGAAAAGTTCAGGAGGAGGACTATCTAGTCAAGCATTTCTGGTGAGGCTGAGGCATCTGGCAGTGGTGGTGGTCTTTCAGGTTATGATGTGGGATAAGAGGTTAGGGTTGGTCCTGACAGGGAGATAGGAGGGTGTTTAGAGGGGAAGAGATGCCAGTCTACGTGGTAGAGGACTCAGAGTAAGGGAGGAACTTGGTGAGTTTGTTTGGGGAGCTGGGGCTGAGGTACTCAGAGTCCTCACTCATCTTAAAGAAGTCCTCCTGGTCCCTCTTTCTCTGGTTCAGCTCTTCTTCCAGAGCCTGGGAAAGATAGAGGGCGGAGAGAGAGAGAGAGAGGGGGGAGAGAGGGATAAATAGGGAGCGGGAAATAGAAGAGAGATGGGTAGAGAGAGATCAAAGCAATGGCAACTCCAGTACTGGATATTAATGTACATTTTACAACTTTTCAATGTCAATGATATTAACTTTTTGGGACTAAAACAATTGGATACCATTTTCCTGGGCTTGAGCTGCTCCCTCCACTCATTGAGCTGGTGGTTGTGCTGCTCATCCAGAGACTTGAGCCTCTGAGTCTCGTTCTCAATCAGCAGGTGGCACTTCTCATTCTGCGTGCACACACACGAATATTAAAGCAATACTTGTGGAATGTATTTTCTTTACAAACCCACACTTTGTGGAGTTACATTTTATTGTATATTTATTCCACCCCACTAAGCACAGACACACAGACAGGGTCACCTGTAGCTGCTGCAGCTCCCTGACATTGCCTTCACACTGGCCAATCATGTCCCTCATCTGGCTCTCATGCTTCTGCTGCTGGTGCTGCCGCTCAGCCTTCTGACGCTTCTCCTCCTGCTGGGCAAACTGGAGACGTACACACACACACACACACACGAAAGAGGGGGAGACCGAGGGATGAGAGATTAGTTTACAACCCTGAAACCTGATACAGTTCTGTGATATGAATATGATATACACTACATGACCAGAAGTGTGTGGACAGCTGCTCATCGAACATCTCATTCCAAAATCATGGGCATTAATATGGAGTTGGTCCCCATTTTGCTGCTATAACAGCCTCCACTCATCTGGGAAGAAAAAAATGGTCCACTAGATGTGGGGACTTGCTTCCATTCAGCCACAAGAGTATTAGTGAGGTCAGGGCTCTGTGCAGACCAGTCAAGTTCTTACACACCGAGCTCAACAAACCATTTATGTACGACCCTCACTTTGTGCACAGGGGCATTGTCATGCTGAAACAGGAAAGGGCCTTCCCCAAACTGTTGCTAGAAAGTTGGAAACACAGAATCGTCTAGATTGTCATTGTATGCTGTAGCATTAAGATTTAAGCCCAAACCTTGAAAAACAGCCCCAGAACATTATTCCTCCTCCACCAAACTCCTGGTATCCGCCAAACCCAGATAAATCAGTTGGACTGCCAGATGGTGAAGAGTGATCCATCCACTGCTCCAGAGTCCAGTGGCGGCAAGCTTCACACCACTACACACTTCAGCACTCGGCGGTCCCGTTCTGTGAGCTTGTGTGACCTACCACTTCACAATAACACCACTTACAGTTGACCAGGGCAGCTCTAGCAGGGTAGAAATTTTAGACTGACTTGCTGGAAAAGTGGCATCCTATGACAGTGCCACGTTGAAAGTCACTGAGCTCTTCAGTATGGGCCATTCTACTGCCAATGTTTGTCTATGGTGATTGCATGTCTGTGTGCTCGATCATTCTTCTCTAGCCATCACTTGCACACCTTTTCTGATATAAGTATCCATTTGAATAGACATCACAGCCAGCCAGCCAGCCAGACAAACTGTACTGTATCGTGTGTTCCTGCTGGTATTCATCGAGCTGTCTGGTTGGTTCTTCTGCCCCCTGGAGCCTAACCTTACTAACCTTTACTATCTACATCTCTAACTGACACTTGACTTCATCCCATGGCTACACTTCAACAGTTACATTTTATTTCTACATTTACAACGGCAGTCTTCACCCTCCTCTTCCCTCGTTTCTCCGCCTCTCTCTACCCAGACATTCTGTAGTTTTCTTGTACCTGTTTGATCTTCTCGCGGTCCTCCGAGGCGCTGCCCGTGGAGTTGATGCGGAGGCTCTTCTTGAACATGACCATGCGGGTCTTGCCCTCACTGCGCTGGATCTTGGGCATGCGACCCTTCTCCTGCTGCTGCCGGGCCTTCAGCACCTCAATCATCCGCTGGTTATAGCACTGCATCTGCTCTTGTTCCTGAGGAGACAAAAAATAAAATGACTATTTTTAACCTTTATTTAACTAGGCAAGTCAGTTAAGAACAAATTATTATTTTACAATGACTGCCTACCCCGGCCAAACCCTAACGATGCTGAGCCAATTGTGCGCCACCCTATGGGACTCCCAATCACAGCCGGTTGTGATACAGCCTGGACTCGACCCGGGGTCCGTAGTGATGCCTCAAGCACTGAGTGCCTTAGACTACTGCGCCACTCGGGAGCCCATCAAAAGCATAGGTACGGATGAGGATGCACACACACACACACATTGCAAAGGTCAGGGTTACTGTACTGTACCTTCTCATGCTTCTTGAGCAGCTGGTGGCGTTGGAGGAAATACTGGTCTTTGAGCTGCTGTTTCAGCAACTGGTGCTTCTCATGAAGGTTCTTCTCCTCTAGGTCCCAGATAGTAGCTTCCCTTTCTGAGGACAGAAAAATAGATAGACTTCTGAAAGCAGCTGAAATAAGAGAAAGAGTTATATTACATTGACCAATTGGAGGGGAGAGTGTAATCACTCTGAATGAGTATGCATCTGTTAAGTTATTGAGGAGGAGAGGGCTTGAACAGATCAAGGGTGTACAGTACTTTAACTGAGCTCAGGGAGTTGTATTCCCTGTGAAGGGGCTCTGACTAGACAACTCTCACTGGATCAGCGAATGTCATTGTGCTAATGGCGCCGACAGAGATGGCCGCCTCGCTTCGTGTTCCTAGGAAACTATGCAGTTTTTTGTTTTTTTACGTGTTATTTCTTACATTAATACCCCAGGTCATCTTAGGTTTCATTACATACAGTCGAGAAGAACTACTGAATATAAGATCAGCGTCAACTCACCATCAGTACAACCAAGAATATTATTTTCGCGAAGCGGATTCTGTGTTCTGCCTTTCAACCAGGACAACGGAATGGATCCCAGCCGGCGACCCAAAAAAAACGACTCCGTAAAAGAGGGAAACGAGGCGGTCTTCTGGTCAGACTCCGGAGACGGGCACATCGTGCACCACTCCCTAGCATTCTTCTCGCCAATGTCCAGTCTCTTGACAACAAGGTTGATGAAATCCGAGCAAGGGTAGCATTCCAGAGGGACTTCAGAGACTAACGTTCTTTGCTTCACGGAAACATGGCTCACTGGAGAGACGCTATTGGAGGCGGTGCAGCCAGCGGGTTTCTCCACGCATCGCGCCGACAGAAACAAACATCTTTCTGATAAGAAGAGGGGCGGGGGCGTATGCCTTATGGCTAACGAGACGTGGTGTGATCACAGAAACATACAGGAACTCAAATCCTTCTGTTCACCTGATTTAGAATTCCTCACAATCAAATGTCGACCGCATTATCTACCAAGAGAATTATCTTCGATTATAATCACAGCCGTATATATTCCCCCCCAAGCAGACACATCGATGGCTCTGAACAAACTTTATTTGACTCTTTGCAAACTGGAATCCATACATCCTGAGGCTGGATTCATTGTAGCTGGGGATTTTAACAAGGCTAGTCTGAAAACAAGACTCCCTAAATTGTATCAGCATATCGATTGCGCAACCAGGGCTGGAAAAACCTTGGATCATTGTCATTCTAACTTCCGCGACGCATATAAGGCCCTGCACCGCCCCGCCCTCCTTTCGGAAAAGCTGACGATGACTCCATTTTGCTGATCCCTGCCTACAGACAGAAACTAAAACAAGAAGCTCCCACGCTGAGGTCTGTCCAACGCTGGTCCGACCAAGCTGATTCCACACTCCAAGACTGCTTCCATCACGTGGACTGGGATATGTTTCGTATTGCGTCAGATAACAACATTGACGAATACGCTGATTCGGTGTGCGAGTTCATTAGAACGTGCGTTGAAGATGTCGTTCCCATAGCAACGATTAAAACATTCCCTAACCAGAAACCGTGGATTGATGGCAGCATTCGCGTGAAACTGAAAGCGCGAACCACTGCTTTTAATCAGGGCAAGGTGACTGGTAACATGACTGAATACAAACAGTGCAGCTATTCCCTCCGCAAGGCTATCAAACAAGCTAAGCGTCAGTACAGAGACAAAGTAGAATCTCAATTCAACGGCTCAGACACAAGAGGTATGTGGCAGGGTATACAGTCAATCACGGACTACAAGAAGAAAACCATCCCAGTCACGGACCAGGATGTCTTGCTCCCAGGCAGACTAAATAACTTTTTTGCCCGCTTTGAGGACAATACAGTGCCACTGACACGGCCTGCAACGAAAACATGCGGATTCTCCTTCACTGCAGCCGAGGTGAGTAAAACATTTAAACGTGTTAACCCTCGCAAGGCTGCAGGCCCAGACGGCATCCCCAGCCGCGCCCTCAGAGCATGCGCAGACCAGCTGGCCGGTGTGTTTACGGACATATTCAATCAATCCCTATACTAGTCTGCTGTTCCCACATGCTTCAAGAGGGCCACCATTGTTCCTGTTCCCAAGAAAGCTAAGGTAACTGAGCTAAACGACTACCGCCCCGTAGCACTCACTTCCGTCATCATGAAGTGCTTTGAGAGACTAGTCAAGGACCATATCACCTCCACCCTACCTGACACCCTAGACCCACTCCAATTTGCTTACCGCCCAAATAGGTCCACAGACGATGCAATCTCAACCACACTGCACACTGCCCTAACCCATCTGGACAAGATAAATACCTATGTGAGAATGCTGTTCATCGACTACAGCTCGGCATTCAACACCATAGTACCCTCCATGCTTGTCATCAAGCTCGAGACCCTGGGTCTCGACCCCGCCCTGTGCAACTGGGTGCTGGACTTCCTGACGGGCCGCCCCCAGGTGGTGAGGGTAGGCAACAACATCTCCACCCCGCTGATCCTCAACACTGGGGCCCCACAAGGGTGCGTTCTGAGCCCTCTCCTGTACTCCCTGTTCACCCACGACTGCGTGGCCACGCACGCCTCCAACTCAATCATCAAGTTTGCGGACGACACAACAGTGGTAGGCTTGATTACCAACAACGACGAGACGGCCTACAGGGAGGAGGTGAGGGCCCTCGGAGTGTGGTGTCAGGAAAATAACCTCACACTCAACGTCAACAAAACTAAGGAGATGATTGTGGACTTCAGGAAACAGCAGAGGGAACACCCCCCTATCCACATCGATGGAACAGTAGTGGAGAGGGTAGTAAGTTTTAAGTTCCTCGGCATACACATCACAGACAAACTGAATTGGTCCACTCACACAGACAGCATCGTGAAGAAGGCGCAGCAGCGCCTCTTCAACCTCAGGAGGCTGAAGAAATTCGGCTTGTCACCAAAAGCACTCACAAACTTCTACAGATGAACAATCGAGAGCATCCTGTCGGGCTGTATCACTGCCTGGTACGGCAACTGCTCCGCCCACAACCGTAAGGCTCTCCAGAGGGTAGTGAGGTCTGCACAACACATCACCGGGGGCAAACTACCTGCCCTCCAGGACACCTACACCACCCGATGTTACAGGAAGGCCATAAAGATCATCAAGGACAACAACCACCCGAGCCACTGCCTGTTCACCCCGCTATCATCCAGAAGGCGAGGTCAGTACAGGTGCATCAAAGCTGGGATCGAGAGACTGAAAAACAGCTTCTATCTCAAGGCCATCAGACTGTTAAACAGCCACCACTAACATTGAGTGGCTGCTGCCAACACACTGACTCAACTCCAGCCACTTTAATAATGGGAATTGATGGGAAATGATGTAAAATATATCACTAGCCACTTTAAACAATGCTACTTAATATAATGTTTACATACCCTACATTATTCATCTCATATTCATATGTATATACTGTACTCTATATCATCTACTGCATCCTTATGTACATGTATCACTAGCCACTTTAACTATGCCACTTTGTTTACATACCATTCTCATATGTATATACTGTACTCGATACCATCTACTGTATCTTGCCTATGCTGCTCTGTACCATCACTCATCCATATATATTTATGTACATATTATTTATCCCCTTACACCGTGTATAAGACAGTAGTTTTGGAATTGTTAGTTAGATTACTTGTTGGTTATTACTGCATTGTCGGAACTAGAAGCACAAGCATTTCGCTACACTCGCATTAACATCTGCTAACCATGTGTATGTGACAAATAACATTTGATTTGATTTAAGTGTTGATGGCACCCAGACATCAAGTGTGTGACGCTGTACCTCTGACGAGGTGTTGTTTCTTGTCGAGACACTGCCTCTCCGTCTCTGAGATATCCCTCTTGTTCTCTGAGATTATGCTCTTCAGCGTTGTGTCCAGGTGGTCCTTCTGGTCCGACAGGAAGTTCTGCTCCTGAAGCACAGGAAGTGATGAGACGTTAGCATTTTAACTGGATTTAGAGGTCAGTGTTCGAGTGAAAGAAAGCAGCTTGTATTTACCTCTGTTTGCTTCATCTGTGTAAAGCTGTTCATTCTCTGCTTCATGGCATCTTTCCGGGTCTTTCTGGGGAGCTTCTCAACCTCATTCTTCACCTGGAAAAGTTATTGTAAAATCCATACACTTAATATTAATAACAATACCTCCCTAATTTAACTAATCACCCACACGCTTGATACACATCTTACTATACATACATGTGAGGACTTTTACTGGAGCAACAATTGATTCCAACCCATAAGCCAGAAAAAGCCTTTTTACAAGTGAGATCCTCACTTCTCTGAATTTGAGTTGGTTTAGGTATAGTAAAACATGTACACACACACACACGTATTTTCTCTCGCTCCCTCCTCTCACCTCCTTCTTCTTGTGCTTCATCTGCTCCTGGAACTTGTTGTAGTCGCGTTCCTGTTCGGCGCGGATGCGTTTGGTCTCGTCCCTGAGCCTCACAGTGTGGTCCGTCTCCATCTTCTCAATGGTCTGCTTCTGGTGCTTCTCCAGAGTCTCCAGCTCCGTGTCGTAGTACTTCTTCTTCGCCTGGGAGGAGCAGAGAAAGAAATTGAACACCTTCACCATCAAACTATCACCATATTTTTATCATAAGTAGCCATGATCCTGGTCATCCAGATGGGCTGGAAGGATTTAGAGCTGGAGAGGGTAGGAGAGGTTACTTTGGAAAAAGTAGAATGTACATTTTAGTTTTATATAATTTGTAAAATGTCAAAAGGGTATCAGAGATAATATCCCACATTTAAAAATAATAAAATGATTATTGTTAGGTGGGTGCTTGACACATTAACAAATAAATAACTTAATCTGTCAATTGACAGACATGAAAGAGGTCTTCTTCATCTTTTATTTCTCTTGGTGAGGGGGATGTAGAAAAAGGATTCCATTAGACAGCTATCCAATGGGAGGTTGACAACACGGCGGGGGGACGTTGACACGACATGGCGGGGGGAGGGGGGGGGGCGTTGACGCAACACGGCGGGGACGTTGACGCGGCACGGCGGGGGGGGCGTTGACGTGACACGGGGGGACGTTGACGCGACAGGGGGATGTGGTAGCGGCGGGGGGGCGGGGCGTTGATGCGACACGGCGGGGGGGGACGGGGCTATGACGCGACACGGCGGGGGGGGGCGTTGACGCGACACGGGGGGGGACGTTGACTCGACGCGGCGGGGGGGCGTTGGCGCGGCGGGGGGACGTTGACGCGACACGGCGGGGGGGGACGGGGCGTTGACGCGACACGGCGGGGGGACGTTGACGCGACACGGGGGGGACGTTGACGCGACACAGGGGGGGGGAGACGTTGGCGCGACACGGGGGGGGGGGGGACGTTGACGCGACACAGGGGGGGGACGTTGACGCGACACAGGGGGGGGACGTTGACGCGACACAGGGGGGGACGTTGACGCGACACAGGGGGGGACGTTGACGCGACACGGCGGGGGGGGGGGACGTTGACGCGACACGGCGGGGGGCGTTGACGCGACAGGGCGGGGGGCGTTGACGCGACAGGGCGGGGGGCGTTGACGCGACAGGGCGGGGGGCGTTGACGCGACAGGGCGGGGGGCGTTGACGCGACACGGCGGGGGGCGTTGACGCGACACGGCGGGGGGCGTTGACGCGACACGGCGGGGGGCGTTGACGCGACACGGCGGGGGGCGTTGACACGACACGGCGGGGGGCGTTGACACGACACGGCGGGGGGCGTTGACACGACACGGCGGGGGGCGTTGACACGACACGGCGGGGGGCGTTGACACGACACGGCGGGGGGGGGGGGGGGGTGCACGACAGGGACAGGTTGATGTGACACTAGTGCGTGGGTGTTGGTGTGAACTCAGCTAATATCATGGTGTTTGGTGTTGGTGTAGATGGAGGAAGAAGGAATTCTGGGATTTCTTCCATTAGTGACACACACAGAGCTGTGTGTCAGAAGCCTCTATCAGTGCAAACACTAAATGAGGGGTGTGTGTGTGTAGACCTACGTTCATCTCCTGGTCGAAGCGTCGCTGCATTTGCTCTCTTTGAACGTCCAGCTTGGTGTTGAGTAAGGCCTGAGCACGGTGCTCCTCCTTCTGCAGCAGACGCAGGTCCCGCAGCTCCTGACGCCTGTGCAGGCACACACACACACACACACACACGCGCATACACAACACACACAAAGTTCAAATATTCTTACTGTCATAGTTCTTGACCTTCACATACTTTGACAGTAAAAACACTGGGAGATTTGGCATTGCCTAAAAAGACTTGGAGGCAAATAATGCATCAAAGATCTAACAAACAGTCAGTCACAACATTGTAGACAATCAGTTATCAGCACCATGACACAAAAGTTTCTTTCATATTAGAAGACAGAATATATTCTCTCCATGAGATAAGAGGAGAGTTCAGGGAATAGTCTTGCTGCCTCCATGACGATGACAACAGAGAGCTTAGAAATGAGAGAAATCTGACTACCAGATAGCAAGTGTGTGAGTGACAGGACTGATGAACCAACACAGGGTGTGGTGTCACATTATCACCACTAGATAGCAGTGAGAACACTAGGCTACTGGCTCAAGGTCTTCAAATCAGGGAGAATGACTGTTCAGAACACTTTGATTTCCAGATTATCTATGTTGTCGATTGGGGGGGATTTAGGGAGTCATAATAGTCATGTGAAATAGTGAAATATTTGTCCCATATAAAACCAGTGACTGGTATACATTGTGTTTACTAGTAAACTAAATATATTATCACTGTTAGGGACTTATCACAATCCTTCCTTATCACTAAGGAATATAGAATGTTCCATGCCATGTTGCTCACACGACTCACACTGATCTGTGGCCATTGTCTCATATATTGACATTTGCAATTTTTCAGATGAAGTCTAGCCACTTGTTGCTGTCACAAAGCTCCTCTTGTGTATTTGTGCACTGATCTCAAAGGGAAAAGAGCAGACCAGGATGCCCAAAATAGTCTGTTTACATTGGGGACATCCGAACACGGCCCAGGCTCTCAACAACTCAGTGCACCAGAGATCCTGTTTTATACAGAGAGGCGAAGTAGACCCAGCCCTTTTTCCTGACCTTGATTCAGGGAGAAAACAAGAAGGGTTTACCAGGAAGCAGTGAGACTTGCCTGAGAAACCTCATCTCTTCATCTTTCTTCTCATCGTCGCTGATGATCTTGGATGTGGTCACACTGACCTGCACGCCGTCGATGACAAATTTCCTGGTGCGCTTCAATGTCTTATTGGAGAAGCGAGAGTCCTAGAAAGGGGGGAGAGAGTACTTTAACTTTTTGCACAGTTACAACTTTTTGCCTCTATTATTTTGGAATGTGTGCGAGTGTAATATTTACAGTTCACTTTTTATTGTTTATTTCACTTGCAATAAAGCCCCTTGAAAATGAGAGGGAAAGAGAGAGAGAGAGACAGAGGTAGAGAGTGATTAAGAGGCTACTATATAGAGTAAGACTGTGTGTTTAGTATCATAATTGGGTGACTGACTGCAGCAGTGTTGTTTACACTGTTAAGACCATTTTTAAATCAGGAAATATAGTCAGCTTCATGCTTTGTTTCCTTTCCTTGAAACATGAGAACAACACTCTAGTGTCTTTAAAAGGAGAAGGTGGTGAATGGAGAACACTGTATAGCCTGCCTGCCAGTTGACAGGAAAGAGCAGTACTTGTGTAAGACTGATCCTGCTGGGCAAGTTCCTCTATAATCACACTGCTCTGCTGCACAGGGAGGGAGAGCCAAGCAGGAAGTGAGATTCTCTCTGACAACAGAGCTCTGTCAACCCCCAATACAGTACAAAGATAGACAGGCTCCACACTGATTCTTACTGGGTCAGACCTACTCCTGTCTCTCCCCAGGAAGAGTAGCACGAGCCTGGGTGACACGGCTACATTTCAAAATTATTAGTGGAAATAATATTAATCCTATTGATGAAAAATGAAAGTGTATAGGTCCAGCTGAACAAACTCTGTTCTCTCTACATCTCTCACCAGAGAAGTAAACATGTCCTGCTGTAGCCATTCTAAACCTTTGACAGAGACACTCTGTGCGTGTGTGCACACTGTGCGTATGTACGTGAACAAGTGAGCACACATCCAGTGTTCTCAGAGGGCCCAGGGGTCTGTAGAGCAGCAGCAGCTCTGCTGGGGCCTCTCATTTTGGCAATAGCCTCCCTCCCTGTGATCTCTCATACATCTCCATTCATAAACCCTGGTCCTCCTGACCTGCCCATCTCCCAAAAATCCCATTTGGGGGGGGGGGGGGGGGGGGGGCTGCTGAACAATCTGTTGTGGAAAAAGACATCACAAACGGAACACATGTCCAACAGTGAATAGCAACAATCACCGCATAGAAACGACATCCACAATTCTGAATGCTGAATAAAGCTCAAGACAAAGAGCCATTGGTCAAAAAGAATGGAAAATGGAGTCACATTAGTTCAAACAGACTTGGCATTAAAGGATGGATGTGTCCATTTCCCAGAGAACAGTAGTTTGATTCCATCAGAGCCTTTTTGCTAGAAATGCAGCTTCTTTTTTTTTCCTTAAAAATATCAGCTTGTAGTCAGTGGAGCTCCACTGCTTGACAAGATCCAAAATGGATGAATTCAGGTTATGGACAGTTTAAAGGGGCTATCTGCAGTTGCTAGATCCATTTGTGGACTTATCAATGAATGACATGTACCCACTGATTCTTGAAGAATATAAAACTTAGAAATGCCTCATGAACTTAGTTCAGCGGTCATACCCCATCAGAACCAAAAATATAAGCTTGTTTAAAGAAAGTGCATTTAAACAATCACTGTAGCCTCAAAACATGGTTAAAACTATAATGTTGATATCATGGATGATCAGTCCTGGCATCCATAGCTCTGTCAATGAGCCCCATCCCTCAGCTTTTTACCCAGAAAGCGCAGGCAGGACGCTTCGTTATTGTTGATTTCAGCTTTAAAGCAGCCCTACGCAGAAATCGCTACTCCATTTTCTGGTCGCTAAAATTCTAATAGTTCGCTTAATTTCAGTTTATGTAACAAAACAAGTATAGTGTAGAGAATCATTGACTGCTGTGAAATATATTTTACATAACCAAAAATATTATTTTTTTCAGCAGTTTGAAGCTGGTGTACAAAACTGAAAGTAAAAGATGCTAAAACGAAAGTTAATGGGAAGCACAGAAAGTCTGGTGACTTTTTAAAAGGACATGGGGCAGAGAGAAAAATTAGCACAACTCATTTCCTGCAATTCTACACATTTTGCTATAGAGTGGAGAGAAATGTTTGCAGTTTTTAATATGATATCTGAGTGACACTGACTTACAAAATCAAATGGGCCCCTGGCCGATAATTCGACCATGAGAACAAGTTTAGATAGCTGGCCTTTAAACTAACGTAGCAATAAAAAAAATACTGACATGTGACTATCAGGGACTGACATAAGAGGAAAAACTGTTGATGCACAACCAAATTTCAAAATTCTAGTATTCTGACTCGCAACAGTAAGTTGAGACCTCGACTGAGTTCCTAAAATTGATCCGAGGGCCATCAAAAGGAGACAGCCAGTTGCCCATCCCTGCTCTACTCCATACCATCTTTTAATGGTCATTTTTTTCTCTTTAGAAGTTATGGTTTAACCAGTTACATCTTGATATAAAATGCCAAATATGTAAGAGTAGAACTATAGCTTCACTAAGGTTAATTATCTCCAGACCTTGAATAAAGTAACATAACAAAACTGAAGCTTACTCACTAGTGTTTCCAGTGATTATGTTAATGAGAGTTCAACAACCTCTGCATTCTCAAAACAGTTGCTTTGTGAGTAGGTGTTAACCGTGGAATGTGTTAACCGTGGAATGTGTTAACCGTGTCCACAGGTAGCCATTGTTATGTAAAAAAGCCCAGGGAAGTCACAGCGGTCTCGCCCCAAGTCAGAGCAGGTACACCAAGGCCATAGGTCAGTTAGGCACTGGAGCCTGGCCGTGGAAATAATCATACAAAAGTTAAGTCGTCGATTTTTTGGTAAAAGACTGTGGTAAATCTTCAGTGGAATGTGACATTAAACATGGGATTACTCACCACCCTGGAGGAGAGGGTCCCGTCGTCCTTGTTGACTGACATGTCTCCTGACAGGTTGAGGCTGATGTCCATGCTCTCAGAGGCAGACATGCTTCCCGCGTCAGAGTACCTCTTGGAGATTCTGCCATTGGCATTGGGGTGGGGCATCAGGTTGTCCATGTTAGCCCCTATAGAGGCCCTCTCCGGAGGCCCACTCCTCATGCTGCCATTCATCCCGATCAGAGGTGTGGGGTCTGGGGTAAGGGTGCTGCCCTCCTCCTGGCTTTGGGGTATCTCTGGTACCTCTACCACCTTAGGCTGTGCCAGCAGGGGTGGGTTCTCGGTCTCGGGGGTGTCCACGGGCTTGCCCTCGTCCGAAGTGGGGGTGCTCTTCCCATCCTCGATGCCCGAGTCAGAGGCGGTCTTACCGGAGGTCTCGCTCTCGGGCTTGTCCGAGTCCATGATGCTGATGCCATCGTCGGGGAGTTGTCGGTCCATCAGCTGGTCATCGACCTTGTGGGGCGGTCTTAGGGGGGGTTTGGCCTCGTCCACCACAGGGGTTTTGGAGGGTGTGTCTGTGGGTTGGTCCCCTTCTAGACTAGTCTGAGACGGGTCCTTGTCTGGAGACTGGAGGGAAGAGAGGAAAGGAGAAGAAATCCATTGTTATTTGAAGCTGTCAGCAGCCAGAAGCACCTTCAGTGCCAATGTTGAATGTAATCACTCTAATATGAGCCAAATTAAATGGATGTTGCCTTAATGCCTAATAGTCTTAGTCTCTTGGCTTCATATTGCAGCAGAAAGCTGGTGTTGACCTTTAGTGGTACCGTCTCGTGGAATGAAGCTATTCCTGTTGAAACTCTGACCTACATCAAGTCCCCCTGCTCAGAGATCCTGAGATAGGTATGAGCTGTCTTGGAGCGTTAAGCAAACAACGTCATCTGCCATATTTACAACTGCGGCCAGCCTTTCAATTGGCTCCTCTAAACACAACTGGAGAAATCTACAGATATTAATACCAGAATGAACTATCTGGTAGATCTGGGGTGGGGGGGTCATTTATCAACCGTGCGTACATTTCTTACTAAATTCTGGCATACGTGGAGATTCTAGGATGTGTGTGCAACAAATGATTGCAATTTATCAAACTATCTCCTGCCTTGGTATAGGCTCTAAGATTAAGTAGGCCATTATGCCACGCTCATATCGCAAAACAAGACTGTAGCCTACCCATACTGTCATAGGTTACCAGTCTATTTACTTTCGAGCATGGTTAGTTATTGAATGAGAGATGGGTAAATGGTAGCATGGTTAGTTATTGAATGAGAGATGGATAAATGGTAGCATGGTTAGTTATTGAATGAGAGATGGATAAATGGTAGCATGGTTAGTTATTGAATGAGAGATGGATAAATGGTAGCATGGTTAGTTATTGAATGAGAGATGGATAAATGGTAGCATGGTTAGTTATTGAATGAGAGATGGATAAATGGTAGCATGGTTAGTTATTGAATGAGAGATGGGTAAATGGTAGCATGGTTAGTTATTGAATGAGCGATGGATAAATGGTAGCATGGTTAGTTATTGAATGAGCGATGGATAAATGGTAGCATGGTTAGTTATTGAATGAGCGATGGATAAATGGTAGCATGGTTAGTTATTGAATGAGAGATGGATAAATGGTAACATGGTTAGTTATTGAATGAGAGATGGATAAATGGTAGCATGGTTAGCTATTGAATGAGCGATGGATAAATGGTAGCATGGTTAGTTATTGAATGAGCGATGGATAAATGGTAGCATGGTTAGTTATTGAATGAGCGATGGATAAATGGTAGCATGGTTAGTTATTGAATGAGCGATGGATAAATGGTAGCATGGTTAGTTATTGAATGAGCGATGGATAAATGGTAGCATGGTTAGTTATTGAATGAGCGATGGATAAATGGTAGCATGGTTAGTTATTGAAACAGCGATGGATAAATGGTATCCTAATATTGGTTGTGTAGCGGGAATATACCAGTCATGTCAGAAAACGAGGGACACGTCCTGCTATATGATTATGATTTAGGCCTATATATAATCAAATTAAAATAAATATATTAAGCAACATTCTGCTATGCAAACTGGGTATGGGATCTTTTTACCAACATATGCATATATTTTATCATTAGGCCTAGACGTTTTAATGTTATTAGCCTACCATTATTATAACTCCTGTGCGTCAAACACCTCCATTTCTCCCAACAACAACATTTGCATGTAATACAGTTGATCAACCACTAGAAGTTGCGCATACACATGGTCTGGGATTTGTGTGGCAATACACACACTTTCCCATCAAATTCAAAAAGTATAAATACCAACCTTTGCAGGAAAACTAGCGCACGCAAGGTTTAGTCTTTTTTCGCACGCACGTTCACACACACCTTTGATAAATGAGGCCCCAGGCCCTGAGAGGGCTATTCACAGCCTCTACACTCCGCCAATGCACATGCTGTGGGTTCCTGCGCGTGTGCGTGCGTGCGAGCGCAAAGGAGGTCTAAGGTTTCCTGAAAGATGCACTCTTAGGCCTCGAGTTTCCCTCTGGGGCAGGGGCGTTTGTGTTTGTGAGGTGAAAGCAGTTTGGAGCGTGTGCTGATTTCAGACTGCGTCAGCAGCAGCTATAAGACTAGAGGACAAGACAGACAGCTGATATACTGATGAGCTAAGCTTAGCAAAAACAATAATGAAGACAACTGCTAGGGTCCACCCAAAATGACCGACCTGAAATTACCTCAGGTCCATATCACATAATACCAGTCTAATGTCGTTAACTTCGTTTTAGTACAGTTTTATTAGAAAAATAAGGTATATGCTAACTTAAAGATAAAATCTGTGGAATAGGGGTAATGTCAAACTTTGAATAAGGAAGTTGTCAAGAGGAGAAGCTAAGGCGATATTTGTGCCGGTGTGCAGGACAAATAGCATGTATTTTTAGCGGTGGGTAAATGGGTGTGTGAAAGCATGAATTCCGGTTTCTCTTCCTTTGTTTGGCTCCAGTGAGTTGTGAGTGAGTGTCCTCAGATTTTCTCTCACTTTCTAATTCACTTTCCCCCTATACATGCATAAACCACAAACCCATTAGTCGATCACATGGCAAGTACACAGAAAAACTTAACTAGAAGTGTTTGATTAATAGATCTGATAGGATTTGAATAGTATATGTTTTAGGGGGTGTTTCCCTGAAACAGATTAACCCTTATCCTGAAAAAAAACAAAACATTTTCTATGCAGATTCTCCATTGAGGTTGTTTTTACATCCTGGATGAGGCGCAATCTTTGTGCAAGAAATTGCCTTTTAGTGTTTGAATAGTGGAATGACCATACAAAGAGTCCTCATCATGGACATAATGGCAGCTGGTGGTCGATGTCACCCCGGGAGTGTGCGACTATCAGTATGTGCAGAATGTGCTCGAGTTTGTGTGCGTTTGTATTCTATCATCTCAGTGTGTGTGTGTGTGTGTCCTCGGCCCCATCTCAGTCTGTGTGTGTGTCCCCTCGGCCCCATCTCAGTGTGTGTGTGTCCAACTCAGTGTTTGCACTCCTAACACCACAGACACACCCCCACACTTCAGTGAGCGCTGTCCTGACCTCCCCTGCTCAGTCAATACACTCCCCAGTTAGAGGGTAGACCACACACACACACACACACAGGAAGCTGCGGATTGTGGGGTTTAGGGCGTGCTAGCAGAAACATTCTGAAGTCAGCATACATAGAAACTGTCAAAAGTTGATGTACTGTAATTCTATACAGCCGTTATTGTACGTAGACATTAAGATGACATTGCTACACACACCCTCCTTTGATTTTCCTCCCATTATGATTGGTAATGAGATTCATTCTTGGTTGAATAAGCCAAACCACTTTGAGATCTATTGTATAAGGCTAGTATGAAACAAGCATTTTGCAACAATTTGTGTATGTGACCAATAAAATTGTTATTTGAGATTGTTAATATCGCTCTTTCTCACACAAACGATAAAGAGGGAGATGATGAAGACACAGTAGAGAGTTGGCAGTAAAAGTCTTACCACTGGGACTGTGAGCTCAGCGGTGTCATCCTCCTCTCCTTCCTCTCTATTGTCCTCAATTTCCTCCATGACTTCAGCCTTCGCCTCGGCAACCAGCTCTTGCAGGGGTCTGTTAGTCTTCACCGAGCAGACAAAGGGGTGCTGGGGGGCAGAGGCAAGAGGGAGTCAGGACAACCATGTTACAACCCAAGAACATAGAACAGTGACCGGGGGCATAGAAAGCAAAGAGGAACTTTCACTGAAGGGAGAAACTTAATGTGCCACCTGCATCGACCCATGGCAAGAATACCAGAGACCAGGGTATGAGCTCACCCTGATGAAACAATGAAGAGTTTATTACCCCAAATCCACATGTGCTTATGATACCAAGTTCCTAGATTAGACAGAGCTAAAAAGAGAAGAATAATTTAATTAGAGTGAATGAATATGAGCTGGCTTAAGAGGGGATCATTTGACAGCCACAAACAAGGCTGTGAAAAGGTTCAGGTAGCCCAGAGAAGATAAAAGAGAAAGTAATCCATTATTCAGGTGATTTGCACCACAGGTAATTTAATTGGCCCAGCTGGTGCAGGTAGGCATGTGAGAGGAGACTGGCTAAGGCGCAAAGGGACACTCTGGGCTGCCTGAATCTGTGTGGTAGCATTAGCAATAGCTTTTAACTTCTCCAATTACATAAAATTAATCAAGTCAGCAATGAGTCAGGGGAGAACAGAGTGCCAGCTATCACACAGGTGACAGGAGAACGCCAGGCAAAGTGCTGTACTTGAACACCACACAGCAGTGTCTAGGGTATCAAATAAAACAGTGAGAAGTATTTTAAAACAAGTCACTAAGACTTATGGACTTCGCGCTGGAAATCCAAGAGAAATGATAAGACATTCTAAAACACATCACTTCCTGGGTACACGGTACCTCTCTATAACTATTATAAAAACCACAAGCTTGGTTTCTGCTGAGCTGAACAGTGAGTCCTTCTACACCGCAGCCCCATTCTGAGACCCAGCACCTCGGAGTAGGAGTGCTGATCTAGGATCAGCCCTCCCCCGGTCCATGTAATCTTATTCATTATGATCTAAAAGGCAAAGCTGATCCTATATCAACACTCCTACTATGGTAGACTCTGCCCCTCCGGCTTCAACATGTGTACTATGACATCTGAGCCCAGACAACCAGCGCTACACTAAGCCAACGTACAATGGGTGAAGAAAGCAAACGGCTACAGGGGAGTGCTTCACCGCTGTAGCCTCTCTCACCCAGGCCTGGCCTGGACTGCTGATGGGCCACGGTGTGTCAAATGCTTTCTTGTCAACCAAATGGCCCAGAGGTAGAGGCACAGAATGGCTGAAGTTACTCCCAACTGCTGGTCCAGTTAGAATTTGGGCATGGGTAATCTGATCCTAGATCTGTGGTTAGGCCAAGATGGTCCCCACCAGATCCACCATCACGGCCGTGGGGAGTTAAGATACTTCATCATGTGGTTGTGTAGACAACATGTATACAACATTCCTCATATGGGATGAGGCGACCATGGTCATCAAATCGTTATGTCATATGCGCCGAATACAATACTTACGAGAACCTTTCCCAGCAATGCAGTTCAAAAGTAAGAAATCTAAATAATATACAAATAAATAGTAAGAATAAAACAACAATAAAGAGACTATAAAAGGAGTACCAGTTCCGAGTCAATGTGCAGGGGACAAGGTAGTTGAGGTAATATGTACTGCACTGTCGTAACTAGAAGCACAACATTTCACTACACCCATATTAACATCTGCTAACCATGTGTATGTGACCAATAACATTTGATTTGATGTATGTTGGGGTAAAAGTGACTAGGCAATCAGGATAGATAAACAGAGTAGCAACAGCGTATGTGAAGAGTGTGAAAGTGTGTCTCTGGGTGAGTGTGGCGTCAATAAGCATGTGTGAGTGTGTTGTGTGTGTGTGTGTGTGTGTGAGCGTATGTAGTGTGTGTTCGTGTGTTGGAGTGTCAGTGTAGTATGTGTGAGTGTGTGTGTCGAGTCCAGTAAGTGTGCATAGAGCCAGTACAAGAGAGTCAGTGCAACTAAAAAGGGGGGGGGGGGGTCAATGTAAATAGTCAGGGTAGACATTTAATTAACTGTTCAGCTGTCTTATGGCTTGGGGGTAGAAGCTGTTCAGGAGCCTTTTGGTCCCGGATTTGGCTCTCTGGTACTGCTTGCTGTGCAGTAGCAGAGAGAACAGTTTATGACTTTGGTGGCTGGAGTCTGAGAAATTAGGGCCTTCCTCTGACACTGCCTGATATAGGAGGTCCTGGATGGCAAGGACCTCTGCCCAAGTGATGTACTGGGCCGTACGCACAACCTTCTGTGGCTTCTTACTGTCGGATGCCAAGCTGTTGCCATACCAAGCTGTGAGGCAGCCACTCAATATAATCTCAATGGTGCAGCTGTATAATATTTTGAGGATCTGAGGGCCCATGTCAAACATTTTTGGTGACTGTGTGCTGTTTTCAAGGGATTGTTAAATACATTTAAATTATTTAGTTCTAATATCATCACCTCTTGAAGAGCAAAGTCAGAACTACACATTTTTGATTATTCCATGCAAAACAGCTCCATCAGCGTTATATGCCTACAGCAAGTAAAATGCATGATTTTAATGATCAGTAAACATCAATTGATCATGTCATTTCAGTTGCGTGACAGTAGCCAACATTAATTGGATATTTGAGTGATATAAAATAAGTGAACTATACCTGACTAGTAAGTATGAGTGGTTCATGTTCATTTCCCCATCCTTCATGGGGGAATTAAGCAGCAGAAGGGCCCATTTGCCCATGTAACGTTACTGTTTGAGCCAGTTTGCTACAGCAGGAAAATAATCCTTCAACAACAAGAAATGTGAATTGTTATGTGGATTATAATTCATGGATTTTTTTGTAGAGGTTGACATTTTAAAGTTGAAATGACAAACTTTAGAAGCCTTTTTAAAACTTGAATACACTAGTTTGCATTTCCTTAAGTGCAGGAAAACCCTCAGCAATAAAAGGGTGATCAAATTAAGACCCTACATATATAGTTGATAATGTTTACTTTACAAGCTACCGGTAGAAACTTTGTACATTTGGCTAAACATAATGGTAAGTAGACCTAATGTACTGTTTTCTCCAACCAACGTAGGCCTAACTAGTGAAGTTAGCCTACATCATCCCCTTTTCAACATTGTTAAATAGTATTTAACCATGATTGCTGCAGACAGATATGATAAGCTACATTGATTGATTGACCATGTCAATCAAATTTGGGGCTCCCAAGTGGTGCAACGGTCTAAGACACTGCATCTCAGTGCTAGAGGCGTCACTACAGACCCTGGTTCGACTCAAGGCTGTATCACAACCGGCCGTGATTGGGAGTGCCATAGGGTGGCGCACAATTGGCCCACCGTAGTCCGGGTTAGTGTTTGGCCGGGGTAGGCCGTCATTGTAAATAAGAATATGTTCTTAACTGACTTGCGTAGTTAAATAAAGGTTCAATTCAAAAAATGTACTCGCTAGCTAGTAGACTGATCCAATGAACCGTTGCATTACAGTTCAAAATGTTGTATAAAATGTGCCCAATTGTTTTTTTGATACATTTTCAAGTACACAACTGTGCACTCTCCTACAACAGCATGGCATTATTTCACTGTAATAGCTACTGTAAATTGGACAGTGCAGTTAGATTAACAAGAATTGAAGCTTTCTGCCCATATCAGATATGTCTATGTCCTGGGAAATTCTCGTTACTTATAACGTCATACTAATCACATTAGCTCAGGTTAGCTCAACCGTCTGGTGAAGGGGACAACAATCCCGTAGATGTTAACAAGGGATAAACTAGATGACTATATCCACATTTTGTTTGATTTGCTTGCCATCTATAATAGTGATGACAGAAGTCTGACTGACAACTTTACCAGAAGATGTTGAGCCCTTTCCAAAAGCCTAATCCCTGATGAAGCAAGCTAAATGAGCATTCGCTAGCTAGCTACCCTCACATATCTGAAAATGCATGATAAATGGAGGTTTACTGATTGCCCTATAACTCTGATGATGGAGCTAAATGTGAAATCATTACAAAATGTGCAGTTCTGACTAGGGTTGGAAACTTCACGGGAATTTTCCAGATATTTTCTGAAAATTTTCCACGAGAAGGTAAGCCTGGGAATTTTGTCACATCACATGTACAGCTGAATCTTAAGATCTTGCACACTAATGAGATGCTATTGAGCCCGCACTACGACACTGTCCGAGCCAAGGACTACATGCTTTCTGGTTTTGATTACAATACTGGCTGGGGTGAATATATTTTATACGACATCCATGATTTTTTGTTAACTAGTAAATAGTAGCCTACAGTGTTTAAATAATTTCTAACTTGTTAACAATTTCTGCTAGTGTTAATTCCTGTTTCCATACATGTTTCATTTAAAAAAATGCATCTTATCTCACAAAGGTGTTGTTTAATCTAACTGCTTAACTATTTATCTGTACATGGAATTGAATTTGGGGTCTTTTACCTCCTTTTTTCTAATCTTTACAGGAAAATGCCACGGGCACTATCTGATGTGTGGAGACATTTCACTGCAGCTAATGTAGAAGGAAAAGCTGTGTAAATTGGAAATACTGTACCAAATCATGTGAAGAATGCAACAAAGATGCAGAATCTGGCCAAGTGCATAAAGTTCCCTCAGCGCTCACAACCTCTGACAAAAGTCCCTCTACTTCTATTCGAGATGAAAATGAGGAATCAGACACCTTATAAACAGCAACAGCTCATGAATCAGAAGTTTTTTAGACAATGGAGGAACGTAGTCAGAGAAATGCTGATGAATGTCTTGCTCGAGCTATGTATGCAACTGGTTCACCTTTCAAGCTCACAGGCAATGTGTATTGGAAGAGATTTCTGAATGTTTTTCACCCAACATGCACTCCTCCAAACAGACATGCTTTATCTACTAATTTGCTGGATGCAGAGTTCAAGTGAAGGTCAAGAAAATCAGAGAAAGCAGACTTTTGCAATCATCTCTGATGGGTGGTTGAATGTTCGTGGGCAAGGAATAATTAACTACATCATGTCCACCCCTCAACCAGTATTCTACAAGAGCACAGACACAAGGGACAACAGACACACCGGTCTCTACATCACAGATGAACTGAAGGCTGTCATTAATGACCTTGGACCACAGAAGGTATTTGCACTGGTGACAGACAGTGCTGCGAACATGAAGGCTGCTTGGTCTAAAGTGGAGGAGTCCTACCCTCACAACACACACATTGGCTGTGCTGCTCATGCATTGAATCTGCTCCTCAAGGACATAATGGCACTGGAAACAATGGATACACTACAAGCGAGCCAAGGAAATGGTTAGGTATGTGAAGGGTCATCAAGGTATAGCAGCAATCTACCTCACCAAGCAAAGTGAGAAGAATAAGAGCACCACATTGAAGGTGCCCAGCAACCCCCATTGGGGTGGTGGTGTCATGATGTTCGACAGTCTCCTGGAGGGGAGGAATCTCTCCAAGAAATGGCTATATCACAGTCTGCCAATATGGACAGCCCCATCAAGAGGATCCTCCTGGATTATGTGTTTTGGGAAAGAGTGGTAAGCAGCCTGAAACTCATGAAACCTATAGCAGTTGCCATTGCACAGATTGAGGGAGACATCCTGTCTGATGTTCAGACTGCTTGCAGATGTAAGAGAAGAAATCCACACTGCGCTACCCACTTCACTGTTGCTCCAAGCAGAGGAAACTTCAGTTCTGAAATACATCAAAAAGCATGATGACTTCTGCCTGAAGCCCTTACATGCCGCAGCGTACATGTTGGACCCAAAGTATGCTGGCAAGAGCATCCTGTCTGGTGCAGAGATCAACAAGGCCTATGGTGTCATCACTACCGTGTCTTGCCACCTTGGCCTGGATGAGGGCAAGGTTCTTAGCAGTCTGGCGAAGTACACTTCCAAGCAAGGGCTTTGGAATGGAGATGCAATATGGCAGTCGTGCCAACATATCTCATCATCCTCCAAATTCCACCAACATCAGCTGCCTGGTCCTTGTTTGGGAACACACACACACACCAAAGCACGCAACAGGCTGACCAATACAAGCAAATTTTAGGCTTTTTGAACCTGACAACGAGCCAATTTAGGAGGTCCAGGGAGAAGACATGGAAGCCTGAGAGGAAGACAACCAAAGCTTTAGTTTCTAGACTATCATTTTACAGATGCGTGTCGAAAACGTTTTTGGGAGCAGACAAGTCGAACGCTATTGTGACGTTTTCTTGATAAACTATAGGCTGTCTCATCTTCATCATTGATCAGGCCTGCCACCATCATGTCATCATCAAATTGAATGGAGTTGTAGGTGAACTGGGAGTACAGGAGGGGACTATGCACGGACCTCTGAGAGCCCCCCCCATGTTGAGGGTCAGCGTGGCAGATGGGTTGTTGCCTACACTCACCACCTAGGGGCGACCCGTAAGGATGTCCAGGATCCAGTTGCAGAGGGAGGAGTTCAGTCCCAGGGTCCTTAGCTTAGTGAGGAGCTTGGAGGGCACTATGGTGCTGTGATAACATGCCATAACAGAGAGGGGGAGAGAAGAGAGCTACAGTCACATTGACTAGACTTATGTTTGTCCCCTGACATAATATATAGCACATGGACATCGTCCAAGTTTTCACTGGAATAATGGATGTAATTAAACTGCCCTCTAATTAGATTTCCAGTCTGTCTATTAATTAGTGATCCACAACACGAAGTAACCCCAAGGCCTCCTCCCCCTGTCACAATGTATGTCAGGGTTTGCCAATTGGCGGCCTGTGGGTGAATTCATTTAGCCCCCCAAGTTTGCTGAGCAAAAATGTTTTTAGATAGATATGTGATTGTATATAAATGTAAGAAAGGTTTGAAATTATTATGTTTTAGTCAAATATTATCTGTTCTGGCGGTCAATTTTCAGTTGACAAATTATTTGTAATTATGTTCTGGCCCCCTGACCATCCACTTGTCTCGCGGCTGAATCTAGTTGATGATCCCTGATCTATGTCATGAGTCACAGATGGTGCGGATGAATGCTGTTCAATGGGCTTATTGCCATCAATGCCATCTAACCGGGCTAGAAACATAAATATGATAGCGATCAAAACCTTCCGTGCAGCACTGAACACGACCACTCCCATCTCCCTCTAAACTTCCAGCAGGCTTTGGGCTCTGTAATTGGCAAAGGGTGGAGAGAATAAGGAGAAATCCCAAAGCGCCATTAGTTGGAAACAGGAATGCAAGTTGCTAGCATTACCCTCTGCTGTGGAACCCAGACAGGAAGCTGTGGCTCCTGCATTTTAATAGACACCTCGTCTATTTCCACGTTCTCTCTTGCCCCCTCTTCCGCACTCTCCATCTACCCAATGCCCTTTTTATGGTACTGCTCATTTGCCTATCGTATCATGTCACCATTCCTCTTGTGTCTGAAACAGCTGATGTTTTGGGAGGTTAAGATAGTGGACTTGTGAAGAGTGAGAAAAAGACAGAGGGAGAACGTCCTCATACATCAGAGCGAGGTATACAACAGTATATATAGTGTGTCTGAGGCTAGCTTACCTCCAAGAGCTGTGCGGCGTCTGGCCGACTCTCTGGATTCTTATCCAACGACTTTTTCAGGAAATCCTTAAACTCCCGTGACCTTAAAACACACAGAATGCCGGGAACATTAATCAAAGAAGGGAGAAGGACTGATGGGGTGGTGGTGATATTTTCACTAGATAACTTAATGACACAGTGAGGCTAGAACGGAACAGATTCAGGAATGTGGTACACAGTTGGCTGCACAGCTCTGCAAGGTGGGTAATCATTACTTTAATCACGGCTATATTTCTTTCGACAAATAAAGCTTTCACTAGCAATGCTCTTCTCATCTGGAGAGAGCTCTCAGCACCTGGGGAGTGGGGGAAAAGGCCCGAGCTCTCGCATCTGCTGAGCAATGGAACACACCGCCTCATAAAAACGGATTAGAAAATCCACAGCTTTACACACTCATATTGCTGTGTTCACCGGCTTCTGGCGGCTTAGTTTAAAGGACAGATGTAGACCCGTAGACCTCTATGGCCCCTCCTCTCTGCCCCCTCCTCTCCTCTCACCACTTGCTGGGTTGCTCCAGGGTAGGGGGCTCAGACTTGGCTATCTTCAGCAGGACCCTCATGGGGTTGAGTTCATGATGCGGGGGCTCGATCTGGGCCAGCTCGATCAGGGTGATGCCCAGGGACCAGATGTCAGCCTTGTAGTCATACGGCGCGTCCTTCATGGTCTCACACATCACCACCTCAGGAGCCATCCTAGAATACAACATAGTACAATAGAGGATCTCTAATATGGTGGACAAATTCCCTCTGGCGTTTTAAGACAACAAAAAAAAAAGATTAACTTCAATGTTTAGGTTTCATATGATTCATCTGAAACGTCCCTCACATTTATTGCTGTTGGCATATTGCAAAAGTTGTAAATAGTTCACATTCCAAGCTCACGGACAATATTTGCATGTCAACACACTTTCGATTGAGCTATGTTTACTGACCAAGTGGATAGTAGGCATAATAACATACTTTATCTGAGCTCTAGAGAGAGGGGTATGCAGTGTTTGCTTACGATCAAAAGTGACACGTTCCATAAAGAAATGGTACACTGTTAACAGTTATAGGCATATTTCAATTTTGCCCTGTTTATCAAGTGTTGTAAAAATAATCAACTGACTGGTTTTCTTGATGTCTGTAGTATTCTCACGGCAATCTGGCTTCCGCTCAGGTTATGGATGTGTCACTGCAACCATAAAGGTCCTCAATGATGTCACCATTCCCCTTGATTCTAAACAATGTTGTGCTGCTATTTTTATTGACTTGGCCAAAGTTTTTGATACAGACCATTCCATTCTTCTGGGCCGGCTAAGCAGTATTGGTGTCTCTGAGGGGTCTTTGGCCTGGTTTGTTAACAACCTCTCTCAAAGAGTGCAGTGTATAAAGTCAGAAAATCTGCCACCTCAGCCACTGCCTGTCACCAAGGGAGTACCCCAAAGCTCAATCCTAGGCCCCACGCTCTTCTCAATTTACATTAACATAGCTCAGGCAGTAGGAAGCACTCTCATCCATGTATATGCAGATGAGTCTTATACTCAGCTAGCCCCTCCCCAGATTGTGTTAAACGCTCTACAACAAAGCTTTCTAAATGTCCAACAAGCTTTCTCTACCCTTAAACTTGTTCTGAACACCTCCAAAACTAAGGTCATGAGGTTTAGTAAGAAGAATGCCCCACTCCGCACAGGTGTGATTACTACCTCTGAGGGTTTAAAGCTTAAGGTAGTCCACATACAACACCCGTTCTGCCAGTCACATTCTGTTAAAGGTCCCCAAAGCACACACATCCCTGGGTCACTCATCTTTTCCATTTGCTGCAGCTAGTGACTGGAATGAGCTGCAAAAAACACTCAAACTGGACAGTTTTATCTCAGTCCCTTCATTCAAAGACTCAATCATGGACACTCTTAATGACAGTTGTGGCTGCTTTGCGTGATATATTGTTGTCGCTACCTTCTTGCCCTTTGTGCTGTTGTCTGTGCCCAATAATGTTTTGTGCTGCTACCATGTTGTGTTGTCATGTGTTGCTGCCTTGTTAGGTTGTTGTCTTAGGTCTCTCTTTATGTAGTGTTGCGTTGTCCCTCTTGTTGTGATGTTTGTTTTGTCCTATATTTATATTTTATTTTTAATCCCAGCCCATCCCCACAGGATGCCTTTTGGTAGGCCGTCATTGTAAATAAGAATTTGTTCTTAACTGACTTGCCTAGTTAAATAAAGGTTAAATAAATCTTTTTTTTTTTTAAATAAGCTTCAAATTCACAGCAGAATACACAATGAAATTCCATCTGTATCTCATTTATGACGCTATCGAACATTGTGCAACACCTGGGCAGGGTGAGAAGCTATCCCAATTGACATTGGATAACCTGCTCTGGTCAATAGTTAACTTCAACCGAACCATGCTTATTGGCAAACTAGCCAGGCCCAGCTAAAGCACAAGGTCCAGAATCAAACTAAAGACATGAGCTTTTCCTAGGGCCTTGTAAGGCTATGATCAAATTACACTGAGGAGTGGGCACTACTTTAAGGAATGTCATTATGCATTATGATATCAAGCAGAACATAGAACTGGTTTAATAGGTACCATGGGTAGTAGCAAGAAGATGTTTGACATCCAGTCATGCAGTACAACCCTATTCCCTACATAGTGCGTTACATTTTGACCGGAGACCAATAAAAAGGTGCCATTTTGGACACAATCACTGGCAGTGTCGACACCCATTGTCATTCCCCTTTGTTTTCATGTGTATGTACTCACCAGTATGGTGTTCCTATAAAAGAGTCCCTTCTTTGCAGAGTTTTGGTATTTTGCGCTGACACGCCAAAATCCGCTGAAAGAAAACAGAACAGTTCAAATGTTTTTCAGAACTCCATTTCTTGGTAGAGAGAATGATTGACAGGCCAGTGTTATAACCTAATTTCTTCTTCCGGGGGAGGAATGTGTTTCTACACCGTAAAACTGCCATGACATCAGAGACAAGACGCAAAGCTGACTGATTCAATTTACAGCACAGGGTATAACATCCCAAACGACCTTTCCATTTCCCCAAACATGATCCAGCACTTACAGAGATGTTATTTCTGCTTTAGCAACACATGAGTCTTTCTCAGGATATTACCAGAGACCGCCTGGGATGAGACCAGGGCAATGTTAGGTCTAGAGTTCAGATTGTAGTCTTTTATACTGTTACTACCACCTTTATTTACTAAGCAAGACAATTAAAAACAAATTCTTATTAACAATGAGACTACCTGGGGCAGCAGGTAGCATAGGGGTTAGAGAGTTGGGCCAGTAAAACGAAAGGTTGCTAGATCGAATCCCCGAGCTGATAAGGTAAAAATCTGTCGTTCTGCCCCCGAACAAGGTCGTTAACCCACTGTTCCTAGACCATCATTGTAAATAAGAATGTTCTTAACTGACTTGCCTAGTTAAACAAAGGTTAAATAAAAACATTTTGGTCATATATTATCTTGTAATATAGTTACTTAAATCATGAACAGACTTCAGACTTCCCTTTGTAAGTATAGTGTCTGATTTCTGTTAGGCCTTGGGGAATTCTTTAGGGGCCAATGCCTTTTCAGTGATGGTTGATTTGATTTGAGAATGGGACAACCCTATGATCTAGGATGAAAATACTCCACTTTCCCCAGACAGCAATAGTATCGGTTGTCCGTTCCTGAGGAGCAGATCCAAATTCTACATCTATGGAGCAAAATGACAGGCCATGAGAACTGTACTGTACACGTCGGTCTTATTTGGGTAACTTTCCATTAGAGGCTCTCCCAATCATTAAAACAAAGCTCCGGAGTCTGTCCTAGTGAAACTATGTGAGGCACTGAAGAGGGCCTTGTAACATGACAAATCAGTCAGACTGTCTGAAGTTCAGACAGTGGGTTGGAAGTCACTGACAGCGGGAGTTCCCAGGGGGTCCTTAAAAGTTCACGGGCGTTATCAGGCAGCCCTTTCGAGTACAGTCCTGCTCTCTTCCCTGCTCCTCCCTTTCTCTCAGACTGACATTTATAAAGCTATTATAGGCTCCACAAAGCAGCCGTATAGTTTGGCAAGTGGCGATTCAACAAAAATCTGATAGACCTTTTGGACCCAAATCCTCAGCACACAGAACTTCAGGGATATTGAAACTCAACAGAATACTAGCTATAAATCACATTGAGAAAGAATTTATCAGAATGCCGCATTCCAAGACATCTCACATCTGATTCTTCCAAGATGACTCAGGGAAGGACTTTTTCTAACTGGGTCGATTTATGTGAACATTCCCATCACGCTCTGCTTTCCAACAAGATAACAGCCACTTTTTCCAAAGACAACCGTGACCAATATACAATGTCCAATGAGAAGTCGTTGTTGCTTACTGGAGAATTAATCCAAATAGTTTAAGACTGTGGATAACAGAGGAAGATTAAGGGGGATGGTTAGACCCAATTAGTAGAACACTGGTTCTAGCATTCTAGAGGTCTCCATGTTCTAGAAGAATACATTCTATGGGTAAAACAATGTGAGGGAGAATATAGGGACTCACCTAGCTTGATGTCTCCCTCCAGTGTAAGAAGGATGTTCCCGGCCTTCAAGTCTCTGTGGATGATCTTGATGCTGTGCAGGTAGACCAGGGCCTCCAGCATCTGTTTACAGATTACCTGTATCTGGGGCTCTATCAGGCCCCGGTCTAGCTCTGCAGACCAGAAAGAGGCGAGGACACCGGTTAGGGTAATGGACATCACTTTACACATCAACAAAAGTTTTACTTTAAATCCCCTCAAGAGAAAAATGGTACAACCCATTTTTACTAGTAACAAGTCAGAACTCCCCCGAAGGCAAGGTGGTTTATTGGGTCACCTGAGTATTTTCTATGCAGCAGATCGGGCTTCTGCCAGTACAATATGTAAGTAGTCTTAAGAGGTCACTGCCCCCTGAGAGCCGAGAGTGTAAATTGACTTTGAGAAAACATTCACATGCTAAAGCAGGCTATCTCGATTCTTTCTGTGTTTGGTTAGCTGTATTTGGGGCCAGCGACTGCTGTAGTAGAAGCTGGAGGGAAACTCCACAGTACAGTAGAGCAGAGTTCAGTAGAGTAGGTTATAGTTCAGTACAGTAAATTGTGTACTCAGATCTACTGAACAGTACATTAGACTATTTACTGTGCCATCTAAACTTGTGGACCCAACAGTTTTGTGAATACTATGATTTCCCCATTGCAGCCAATTCAATTGCAGACATTTCATTACGGATTTTTCTGAAATTCCATTACCGATTTGGTAACGATTAACTAATACCATTAACTAACTTAATTATTTGTCATTTGACAGCTCTAGCTGATGTATTTCTAATAAGTTAAGACTTTTTCTGGTAGCTGATGTTTTCTGAGACCCCTTCTCCAACAGTTTGACCAGAAATCATTATTCTAGATTTTTAGGATGGAAAATAAATAAATGTATGTATGTATGTATGTATGTATGTATGTATGTATGTATGTATGTATGTATGTATGTGTGTATGTATGTGTGTATGTGTGTATGTGTGTATGTATGTGTGTATGTATGTATGTATGTATGTATGTATGTATGTATGTATGTATGTATGTATGTGTGTATGTGTGTGTGTATGTATGTATGTATGTGTGTGTGTGTGTGTGTGTCTGTCTGTATGTATGTATGTATGTATGTATGTATGTATGTGCCTTAATTTCTCAAAAATATAGACTCTTTGATTTAATTTGACACCCAATTCAACATGCACATATGAAGTTAACGTGTCGGTGCTCATCGGTCCTTTTACATGGAAACTACCAGGGGTCTCCTCTCTATCTGCGCTTAGTGTTTTGCAACAATAGCAGATCCATTACAGCGTGACGTCACTTGGCCTTGTTCGCCAATTATTTTATAATAAAGCAATATTCTTAAGAGCAACAATGCCTTGGCCCTTGCAGCTATGGCCTGAGGTATAGAATCTGAAACATCAAATGGAAGAGGGAAGCTTATGGTTCTAAGGGAGAGAGCACAGAGCACATACCCATGAAGCACCACGCTGTCTACAGTACTGTGGGGTCTGGAATTATTGACACCCTTGATAAAGATGAGCAAAAAATACTGCATAAAATAAATAACACAAATACTGACCTATATTGTATGCATTTTTGGGGAGAAAAAGTATATTATTTTATACTAATACAATTTCTCAGATAAAGTCATAAAAATCTCAAATATATGGGAGAAAAATAATTGGATCCCCTGTTTATAAATACTTCAGCACCCTCTTAAATTGTGAGGATAATGACACTGAGCCTTTTTCTAAAATGTGTTATGCGATTGGAGAACATAATGAGAGGGATCTTAGAAAATTCCTCCATACAGAATCTTTCTGGATCCTTGATATCTTTTGTCTGCGCTTATGGACTGCCCTCGTCAGCTCAACGTTGGCCTGCCGAAAGAACAATGCATGTGCAGAAAATACCTCATCTCTACTACAAAATATGGTGGTGGATCTTTCATGTTATGGGGCTATTTTGCTTCCAATTTAGCATACAACATAGCTCAGAATTGGAATAATGTTTTGCTCATCTTTATCAAGGGATCCAATAATTCCGGACCCCACAACGTCTCCGTACCTAACATCGTTGCGTCCACGGCTCCTCCGGGGCAGAACTCAATCATGATCTGTGTGGACAAAGAGGAAAACAGTCAGTATTGTGATTTACATTCTTATCAGGAAATAAACTGAATACAAATGTATCAGAAAATACAAACTAAATACAAACTTCCTAAGAGGGAAGAGGGATTCCATGGAAAGTCACATTTTCTAGAGAACCATCAACATGACGCACTTTAAAGTCACAGGCATATGTTAGTAGCTATTGTTTGACTTTTACTGTGATCACTTCAGAAGCTTCCCAGAGAAAAAGGAAGCGGGGTAAAGAAAGAGAGAAGATGGATTACATGGAGGGGGGCTGAGAGGAGACGAGAGGGAAAGTCCAGAGAAGTGACAGGTAGTAAGTAGCCTAGCTGCCTTCAATCTTACTGAGATACACTGGTCTCTCTCTGCTGTATGGCCCTGAGAGAATTTCTGAAATCTAGAGAAGGGAGCGAGACAGGAGTTGTAGGCAGTAAGGCCTCTTGGAACTCAGATAACCTATACAATAAAAGACAGCACATGTCAGCAGCAGACGCCTGACGCTGCCCAGTCACCAGGAGATTAACCAACAGCTCCCTTTCTAGTCGTACACTCCTGTCTCTGACATCTGTGTTGAAAGCCCTCTCAATCACTCTACAATGCCTCGTGTCGCTATAGGCGATTCTCACCGTGGCCGTACAGAACAGCACTACAGTCAGTGTGTGTTTAGCGATGGATACGATAACAGACTGTCACTGTAACATAAACCAAATACCATCCCTGCCAAGGTGAAACAGCAAGAGCTGAGGAAAGGCAGAAACAGAATAGAAAAAAAGCCCACTGACAACAATCCCGTGCATCTGCACTGTCAAAGGCTATTTATGAACGAGTAATGCAAGTCAAAAGGGGCCGAGCACAATAAAGCCAGAGTAGAAAGGTGTTTTGATCATATTCCTCATGACTTGAGGGTTGATGGGGTACAGTAACTTTAACATACCGCCGTTGTTTAAGGGATTCTGAGAGCACCTCAAATTTTCAAAGAAGTGTGTTCGCGAGCACATGCATGTTTCTTTATCCAAGGCACTCAGATGGCTTGTCACTGTTCATCAACAGCATACATATCTCACTGTTACATAATCCCCTGACGATTGAGTAACACCGACTAGGTCTTGTGTTACCATAGCAAAAAAGGCCCTCTCCAACCCATTAATGCACCTCTGTGCTATAACACCATTGTCAAAGCAACAAAACTAATGGAGGACTTACAGGTAGTCACTGTACATAAGTGGACACACACACACACACACACGACTCCATCCCCAGCCGAGGGAGGTGCCCATGTTCCGGTCAGTCTTGGCTAGCCTCCACAGTAAAACAAGGGCGTCTTATGAGGCATAAGGTGATTTTAAAAAGTGGTGTTTGAGGCCTTGTATTAACATTGGATCCATTGGAGTTGAGGTTAATGTGGTTTTTCCTGAATCCCTACAGATCCTCTCATCAACAAATACTTCAGATGTGGATGACAAGCTAGGTAAATAGACTTAAGAGGAAGGCATACCTGGTACAACCTCAACATTGGCTGTGTCCACTGAATGCCATTCAAATGACTACATGATAAACACCTACTGTAAAATGCTTTATCAGCTTGTGGTTTTATGTATAGACAACAGGAAGTTTTTAGTGGAATCTAAATGATAATTATATCTATCGCTGCTACTGTAGGTAAATCACAGCAGTTTTCTCCCTTTGAGGGAATGTTGGCATGGTTTCCAGATGACAAGAGCAATTTTGCACTGGGGAAAGATGTGATCCAACTGGTCAGACCGCATATAAACTACAGCCTGTATGTTCCTCTTGGAGAGAACTATCTTAATAATTGATGACTGTTAAAAGATGCCGTTTTACTGGCTAAGCCCTCTGAGTTTATGCCACTGACTGTTCAGTCGGGCAAGTTAAGTTGAGCTGATGCAGACTTGCAACCACTGTGTGAGATACACAAGTAAACTGGCTTAGGTAGCACCTTGGCGACATTGACGTGGTATTTAAGTTCATACAACTGTGTACCGACACCGACAGGGATTTCCAACCTCATGTTCTAAGAAATCTCCCGGACATTTTTTCTCCATCATGAAAAGAATCAGCATTATGCATAGTGACACTTTGGGAATTGAATAACTTTCCAGTGATAGACAGGTAAAAGGTTCTAAAATTGGTTTAGGACCCATTTAGGTCAAAAATGTGTCACCCTTGAAGTACAGAGGCCATTATCAGCAACCATCACTCCTGTGTTTCAATGACACATTGTGTTAGCTAATCCAAGTTTATCATTTTAAAAAGGCTAATTGATCATTAGAAAACCATTTTGCAATTATGTTCACACAGCTTTAAACTGTTGTTCTGTTTAAAGCAGCAATACAACTGGCCTTCTTTAGACTAGTTGAGTATCTGGAACATCAGCATTTGTGGGTTTGATGGTTTTACAGGCTCAAAATGTAAACAAATAAACTTTTTTCTGAAACTCATCAGTCTATTCTTGTTCTGGGAAATGAAGACTATTCCATGCAAGAAACTGCCAAGAAACTGCCAAGAAACTGAAGATCTCGTACAACGCTGTGTACTACTCCCTTCACGGAACAGCGCAAACTGGCTACAACCAGAATAGAAAGAGAAGTGGGAGAACCTGGTGCACAACTGAGAAAGTACATTAGAGTGTGTAGTTTGAGAAACAGATGCCTCAAGTCCTCAACTGGCAGCTTCATTAAATAGTACCCGCAAAACACCCGTCTCAACTTCAACAGTGAAGAGGCGACTCCGGGATGCTAGCCTTCTAGACTGAGTTGCAAAGAAAAAGCCATAACTCAGACTGGATAATAAAAAGAAAAGATTAAGATGGGCAAAAATAACACAGACACTGGACAGAGGAACTGTGTGTCGCCTCTTCACTGTTGAAGGAAATGTCTAAGTGACCCCAAACTTTGAATGGTAGTAATATATAGTTGAAGTAAGAAGTTTACATTACATCTTAGCCAAATACATTTAAACTCGGTTTCTCACAATTCCTGACATTTAATCCTAGTAAAAATTCCCTGTCTTCGGTCAGTTAGGACCACTTTATTTTAAGAATGTGAAATGTCCGAATAATAGTAGAGAGAATGATTTATTTCAGCTTTTCTTTCTTTCATCACATTCCCAGTGGGTCAGAAGTTAACATACACTCAATTAGTGTTTGGTAGCATTGCCTTTAAATTGTTTAACTTGGGTCAAAAGTTTTGGGTAGCCTTCCACAAGCTTCCCACAATAAGTTGGATGAATTTTAGCACATTCCTCCTGACAGAGCTGGTGTAACTGAGTCAGGTTTGTAGGCCTCCTTGCTCGCACATGCTTTTTCAGTTCTGCCCACACATTTTCCATAGGGTTGAGGTCGGGGCTTTGTGATGGTCACTCCAATACCTTGACCTGGTTGTCCTTAAGCCATTTTGCCACAACTTTGGAAGTATGCTTGGGGTCTTTGTCCATTTGGAAGACCCATTTGCGACCAAGCTTTAACTTCCTGACTGATGTCTTGAGATGTTGCTTCAATATATCCACTTAAATTGTTCTGCCTCATGATGCCATCTATTTTGTGAAGTTGCAGCAAAGCACAAGGCAAGTCAGTTAAAAACAAATTCTTATTTTCAATGACGGCCTAGGAACATTGGGTTAACTGATTTTAAAGATATGGCCTTGAAATACATCCACAGGTACACCTCCAATTGACTCAAATGATGTCAATTAGCCTATCAGAGGCTTCTAAAGCCATGACATAATTTTCTGGAATTGTCCAAGCTGTTTAAAGGCACAGTCAACTTAATGTATGTAAACTTCTGACCCACTGGAATTGTGACAGTTATATGTGAAATAATCTGTAAACAATTGCTGTAAAAATTACTTGTGTCATGCACAATGTAGATGTTCTAACTGACTTGCCAAAACTATAGTTTGTTAAGAAATTTGTGGAGTGGTTGAAAAATGACTTTTGATGATTCCAACCTAAGTGTATGTAAACTTCCAACTTCAACTGTGTGTGTGTGAGAGATATCTCTATATAGATATAACATCTTGGCAGAAAGCACAGCGTTGATTTCCGCTGCTACACAAATGATACACTACTTTACATTTCTGAGAAGGATTTTAGCTCCACAGATAAATTAGACTGTATTAGTGATTGAAATACTTGGATGGCTCACAACTTCCTCCATCTAAATCAAGCAAAGACCGAGGTACTTATTGTTGGGGCCATAGCACAGAGAGAGAATCTAGTCGCACATTTTAATTCAGGCAATAAAGACCAAACAGGTAAAAAAAAAAAAAAAAAAAAAAAAAAAAAAAACTTGGTGTTATTTTAGATTCTGAACTAAATTTCAAAATCACACATTAGGAATGTGACCAAATAGCTTTTTACCACTTCAGGAACATTGCCAAGATGCGTCCGTTTCTCTCAACCTGCTACAGAGAGACTCATCCATGTTTATTACAAGCAGGCTTGACTACTGTAATGCTCTCCTGTCTGGTCTACTCAAGAAAGCCACTGGTCAGCTGTAAAACATACAGAATGCTGCAGCACGGGTACTGACCAAGACCAGATGGAGAGCACACATTACACCAGTTTTAAGGTCTCTGCACTGGCTGCCTGTGAGTTTTGGAATTCATTTTAAGATTCTATAGATTTTTTAAATCAATCCATGATTGTGCACTACAATACAATTCAGACATGCTTTTAAGTTATGTACTCAGTAGGTCCCTGAGGTCCTCTGTCACTGGCCTTTTAACTATCCCAAAGCCTAGGACCAAGACGCATGGAGAGGCAGCCTTTAGTTACCATGCCCCCAGCCTCTGGAATAGCCTGCCAGAGTACCTGAGGGAGGGCAAAACTGTGGACATATTTAAAAGAGATCTTAAAACACATCTTTTTAGATTTGCTTTTCCTCAGGGTGCTTTTTAGTCGTTCAGTTTGTGTCACGCTTTTGTTTTTTAATCTTATGTTTGTTGTGTAGTAAATATTTAAGCTTTTATTTAATAGTTTTGTATTTTCCTGTTAAGCACATTGCATGTCTGAAATGTGGTGTATAAATAAAGCTTGATTTGACGGTACATTACAGTACGTCCTCAAGATGGATTCAGAATGAAGAACCGTAAATAGACAGACAACACGTTGCTCTACGTGATGTACTGTAGCTCTACTGAGATGGTGGGTAGAAGGGAGTGAGATAGTGAACAAAAGAGGATGAGGGCATATTTACAGTAAACGGAGTGGCGCTGTGCTGGGGGGATAAAAACAAGAACAGGGACCCTACACGGACGTCATTCACTTCCTGTTATATGGTTCCTCTCACAGTCCATCTCTACCTCTGCTTGGTATCAACTGAACAGAACACAGCAGCATTTCTTTAGACTGAGAGCCCTCTCTTCATCAAGAAGCAGCCTCAAGGAGATAGACTTATTCACAAGGAATAAATTATACATACTAATTACACTCTGTCTCACAGTGTGCAGTAGGGTTTTGTGTTGGCCCTAGGAGTGGCAATAGACTACACTGACTGCACACTAAGAGACACACCATCCATCTGTTAACACCTACTAATACAGTTCTAGAGTCTATTATTGGTTGATCTCCAGATGAAAACATTCATGGCTGGCTGCAGTCCCTCAACTAATAATGAAGAACGTAACTGGTCCTGTAAGACAGGGTTTGTTTGATAGATCAGAAGTTGGCTAGTTAGTCAAGATGGAGTGATTCCAGAAGTGAACAAAAGCTTATAAAATGGTGTGTGTGTGTCTGCGCCTCTGCTGCCTGCGCCTCTGCTGCCTGCGCCTCTGCTGCCTGCGTCTACTGTCCGTGTGTCTACTGTCCGTGATCATGTCTCTGTGTGTATGTCTGTGTGTGTATGTCAGCAGTCAATTAGCTACCCTACGGTAAAGGCCCCCTGTTTCTCACGCTGTGGCTGGAAAACAGATTGTTCCTAAATGAGAACAAACAGCCTTCTCTCTCTCCCCAGAGCAGAGTAGGTGGGCAGCGGAATGTGCTCTCCAGCTGAAAGAGGGGGGTTTTTGAGGCCCAAAGCCCAACTGCCGGTTCTCTTCAGCAGAGACACCCCACCCAGCCTAGGCAGACTGGCATCCTCCAGGGATCACATCTTTAGTCATCCCCTTGGCACTGGCCCTTGGCCAGGGAGAGGCAATACTCTCACTTTGTGGTGCCAGTGTTTGTGTGGAGGTGTTATGGTCAGACAACTCATCCCCACCCAGAAACATATTGGGTTGTTCCGACACTGGAGAGAGAGAGAGGCCAAACTATAACCTGATTCTTTCTGATGATATCCAAGTATGACATAGTTCTATTGTGTCATCTAAACCGCCAATCTTAACAGGGTCATTAGCATAAATAAATAGTGGGAAGTGGTGTATAAGTGAGCACTGCCTCTGGCTACTCACTCTGGAGGAAATAACCTGGGCCTCTTGAATAAGATCACATTGATGTCAGACTATACTGCCCATGTACACTCAATGATAGGCTGCACCATTTTAAATGTAGAATAGTTGAGAATGAGATCAGAGAGAAAACTGAAACCCCACCAAGGACACACACAGACAGGAAATGTGTGGTTTGAAAGCTGTATGTGTATTTGCACACGGCCCTTTATCAAAACACAATGAGCTGACACAGTCTCGATGCAGAGGCCTTGTAGAATGTACCTTTCGCACTATGGAATTTCAGCTATGCCATAGCAGGGGTGCAACAAGCCTCAGGGTTTTGAACAGCTGGGTAGGGAGAGCAATAGACCTGCTGCCATGTACAAGGTGCCCCAACACTGCATTATGATGTCATACCCCACTCCTCTGTCTGTTGACCTTCTACTCTGAACCCTATGAGAGATGGAATCATTGTGTACACAACCATTTAAAAAAAAAAATCGGTATGAGGCTGGAATGAAATGTAGAAAACTCTTGGCATCTACTTGGTCTGTAAGAACCACACTTAAAGCTGCACTATACAGACACCGCTCCGACTATTTCCTGGGTGCTAAAATTGAACTATTTCAGTTTAAACTGCTGTGAAATATCACCCAAAAAGCTACATAATGCAGGTTTAAGATAATCTACACTTTCGCCTCTATGACCATTTCAACTCAGCAGTTTTACATCACTTTGGCTTTTAGCTGTTGAGTTGAGTTTATACTGCACTTATATCCAGGTCACGGTTTCAAAGGTCACAGTCGGTCATGCAATGACAGTCACAAAAATACTATAGTCAGATAAATAATGAATCGTAAATGTCAGAATCCAACCCAATGTGTATCACAGTTCAGAATAACATAACATTTTGTTGCAGTATGAACAGTGTGTAACAGAATAGCATCATAAAGTGATGCTGCAGTATGAACAGTGTGCTACAGAATAGCATCATAAAGTGATGCTGCAGTATGAACAGTGTGCTACAGAATAGCATCATAAAGTGTTGCTGCAGTATGAACAGTGTGCTACAGAATAGCATCATAAAGTGATGCTGCAGTATGAACAGTGTGCTACAGAATAGCATCATAAAGTGATGCTGCAGTATGAACAGTGTGCTACAGAATAGCATCATAAAGTGATGCTGCAGTATGAACAGTGTGCTACAGAATAGCATCATAAAGTGATGCTGCAGTATGAACAGTGTGCTACAGAATAGCATCATAAAGTGATGTTGCAGTATGAACAGTGTGTAACAGAATAGCATCATAAAGTGATGCTGCAGTATGAACAGTGTGCTACAGAATAGCATCATAAAGTGATGCTGCAGTATGAACAGTGTGTAACAGAATAGCATCATAAAGTGATGCTGCAGTATGAACAGTGTGCTACAGAATAGCATCATAAAGTGTTGCTGCAGTATGAACAGTGTGTAACAGAATAGCATCATAAAGTGATGCTGCAGTATGAACAGTGTGCTACAGAATAGCATCATAAAGTGATGCTGCAGTATGAACAGTGTGCTACAGAATAGCATCATAAAGTGATGCTGCAGTATGAACAGTGTGCTACAGAATAGCATCATAAAGTGATGCTGCAGTATGAACAGTGTGCTACAGAATAGCATCATAAAGTGTTGCTGCAGTATGAACAGTGTGCTACAGAATAGCATCATAAAGTGATGCTGCAGTATGAACAGTGTGCTACAGAATAGCATCATAAAGTGATGCTGCAGTATGAACAGTGTGCTACAGAATAGCATCATAAAGTGATGCTGCAGTATGAACAGTGTGCTACAGAATAGCATCATAAAGTGATGCTGCAGTATGAACAGTGTGCTACAGAATAGCATCATAAAGTGATGCTGCAGTATGAACAGTGTGCTACAGAATAGCATCATAAAGTGATGCTGCAGTATGAACAGTGTGCTACAGAATAGCATCATAAAGTGATGCTGCAGTATGAACAGTGTGTAACAGAATAGCATCATAAAGTGTTGCTGCAGTATGAACAGTGTGCTACAGAATAGCATCATAAAGTGATGCTGCAGTATGAACAGTGTGTAACAGAATAGCATCATAAAGTGATGCTGCAGTATGAACAGTGTGCTACAGAATAGCATCATAAAGTGATGCTGCAGTATGAACAGTGTGCTACAGAATAGCATCATAAAGTGATGCTGCAGTATGAACAGTGTGCTACAGAATAGCATCATAAAGTGATGCTGCAGTATGAACAGTGTGCTACAGAATAGCATCATAAAGTGTTGTTGCAGTATGAACAGTGTGTAACAGAATAGCATCATAAAGTGATGCTGCAGTATGAACAGTGTGTAACAGAATAGCATCATAAAGTGTTGTTGCAGTATGAACAGTGTGCTACAGAATAGCATCATAAAGTGTTGTTGCAGTATGAACAGTGTGCTACAGAATAGCATCATAAAGTGATGCTGCAGTATGAACAGTGTGCTACAGAATAACATCATAAAGTGTTGTTGCAGTATGAACAGTGTGCTACAGAATAGCATCATAAAGTGATGCTGCAGTATGAACAGTGTGCTACAGAATAGCATCATAAAGTGATGCTGCAGTATGAACAGTGTGCTACAGAATAGCATCATAAAGTGATGCTGCAGTATGAACAGTGTGCTACAGAATAGCATCATAAAGTGATGCTGCAGTATGAACAGTGTGCTACAGAATAGCATCATAAAGTGTTGCTGCAGTATGAACAGTGTGCTACAGAATAGCATCATAAAGTGATGCTGCAGTATGAACAGTGTGTAACAGAATAGCATCATAAAGTGTTGCTGCAGTATGAACAGTATGCTACAGAATAGCATCATAAAGTGATGCTGCAGTATGAACAGTGTGCTACAGAATAGCATCATAAAGTGATGTTGCAGTATGAACAGTGTGTAACAGAATAGCATCATAAAGTGTTGCTGCAGTATGAACAGTATGCAACAGAATAGCATCATAAAGTGATGCTGCAATATGAACAGTGTGCTACAGAATAGCATCATGAAGTGATGCTGCAATATGAACAGTGTGCTAGATTATTTGTTTTAACAATAACGTGTTGGCTTGTGACCATTTTCTTTTTTTGCTACATTTCGTAATTCCTAGGATACTTGATGTCCGGGACCAGCATGCTTTATAAGGTCACTAGTGTTTGTCTTGGAAGACACGGGCAGATTACAAAGTACATGCAAAATTGCAGTGTATTCAATAATGAGAGGGAGAGAGGGAAAAAAAAGTCTCCTAGAGAGAGGAAGTGAACGATCTAGCTAGATCCTCATAGAATCTATGAAGGTTCACCATCAGGTTAGGTCAGAACCTATTCTGTAATAGAGGGTTCTGGAATGGATCAGACCATTGATTTGGCTAACAGTTTTGGGAGTTCCAGTATAAACTCCACAGGGTCCAGTTCCGGCTCACCGTCGGCACAGTGGCTCATGGGTGGCCCACTGGCGGCCCGGAGGTCTTACCCAGAGCTTGGCGTCGTGGTAGAAGGCATCTAGCAGCTTAACAATGTAGCGGTGGTCACACTTGGCCAGGATGTCTATCTCCACCATGTAGTCCTCCAGCTCCTCTTCAGTCTTTGTCTCAATCACCTTGGCCGCAGCCAGCGCTCCAGTCTCCTTGTTTTTGGCCTAGAAGATAAAGGAGTCAACATGTCATTACTTACACCATCGTGTACTCATTTAGTGTTCATGAGATGAAGGATATCGAGCCATTTATAAATTCATTTAAAAAGCCTTCTCATATATATTTTGCTTTGCGATTCTATCCTAACAGGCGTTACTTTCTATTGGGTGACTGGTAAATGTCAAAAGGTCAGCACACAGGAAGCAGGCTATAGGCATCATTTCTGCACATGGGGGCTATTTAAATAGACTACAGGAGGACAGTGAATTTTAATCAGAGGGTATATTGAGTAATACTAAGAAAAATCATAGGTGGGGCCCAGCCGTGGTGAACTAGGAGGGGCGTTAGGAAGGAAATTGAACTTGCAAAAACCACCCCGTTTCGAAATGAACTTCCGTGTTTTTCTCATGTGACTACAATTGAAAAGGTAGTGAAGACATCACAAGTCTCATACATTGTGAAATAAGCAAATGGACTTCATGGAGTTAAAGTTACTAGTCTTAGTGAATTAACATTATATGTCACACATTAAATACTGGAAACTAAATTTGAGAATATAGGTTGGACTTCAAAAACCATATCTGGGCCACCGCCCTCCCACCCAATGAATTCCTCTGTGTGTGTGTATGTGTGTGTGTGTGTGTGTGTGTGTGTGTGTGTGTGTGTGTGTGTCCAAGACTTTCTCATGGAAATAAACCTTAATCAAAACCCTAGCAGAAAAAGTTTTACTTAATGGCTTAAAAAGCACAACAGGAAAGGAAACTGCACACCCTGTAAGAGCTAAGGAGGAGGAACCACTGTAGCCATGCAGTCAGCCAGCCCATCCATCCACACTGACAAGGCACTACAAAGGAGTTAGAAACACTGTCCCCGACTGCATGATAAACCAGCATCAGGAGGGGTGAGTAAGTGGTGACCACATGACAACAGACAGGAAGTACAGGTCTCTGTCAGAGGCTATAATTCTGAGAATGAATTCATCTAGGTTAAACAAGTTGTGCTCTGGGAAAGGTGTGTGGTCTCTACATAATGGTGTGTGTGTGTGAGAATGAGAGCAGAGAGAACAAAGACTGTGCGAGACAGAGAGAGAGCAACAACAAAAAATTAAAAGAGAAAGGATGTTGTGAGTTAACAATGGGAGAAAGAGGTAAAAGTCAAGAGAGACATATGTCTTTATCTGTAGTATAGGCAGATAGATCTACACTGAGCCTACCAAACATCAGGAACACCTTTCAAATGTTGAGTTGCACCTCCTTTGGCCTCAGAAGAACCTCAATTCGTCAGGCATGAACTCTACAAGATGTCAAACAGGGATGCTGGTCCATGTTGACTCCAATGCTTCCCACAGTTGTGTCAAGTTGGCTGGATGTCCTTTGGGTGGTGGACAATTCTTGATACACATGAGAAACTGTTGAGCGTGAAAAATCCAGCAGCATTCCAGTTCTAGACAAACCGGTACGCCTGGCACCTACTACCATACCTAGTTCAAAGGCACTTAAATATTTTGTCTTGCCCATTCACCTTCTGAATGGCATACATACACAATCCATGTCTCAAATGTCTCAAGGCTTAAAAATTATTATTTAACTGTCTCCTCCCCTTCATCTACACTGATAGTTGTGAGCGAGTGAGTGAGTGAGCGAGTGAGCGAGCAAGCGAGGATAGCTCATACTACTCCCAATGACCTGGAGATGCGAGGCTGCAGACTAAACAGCCTGGTGGGGTCCAGTGCCTGAGGGGTCTGTGGGAAACCATCTGGGTAAACAGTGTAGTCACGCACACGCCTGGAGACACTGGCCTACCATAATTACAACCCTGAGAGTTCCCGAAGATGGAATAACTCCAGGGCCTTTTTTAAATGAGGACTCCGTTTTTCCTGGTGAGGTCACATGGTTAGGAAACTTAACCTTTGCATACAGTGTTTGACTGGAAAGACATCTGACAATGCGTATCTGACAATGCGTCGCAGAGCATTTGCATTTCATCACCACATCCAGGAAACGGCTCTGCTCCCACCACGGAAACCCCCATCTCAGAGTCAACAAAGGGCCCGTTAGGTCACAATTCCCACTTAACGAGTCTGCATAACCAAGCTCGCTAACCCCGCACTCTCTTTCCACCCCTCTCTCTTTATCACATTCTGAGGCTTGGAGAAAGGTGCACACTGCTCGTGCCTGACTGGGAGTCATTACCTCTTTTCCACTCGCGTCTAGTCTGCCTTGTAAAAGGCCAATCCCCCACCCTGCTCTGCAGCTCAGTGAGAACACGACCCAGGAATGTGCTTCTGGGCTTCAGTTGAGTTGGGGGGGGGGGGGGGGTGGAGAGACAGAGAGATAGAGCATCTTCCCATCTGTAAGTCTGTCTGTCTATGGGGGAGGGAAGGGGCTGTACTGTACACAGAGGAAATGACACTGAAACGCCTCATTGTGCCTCAAGGGAGCACTGACTTCCTGGAAGGCATAAAAGGCTCTGCAGTCTCTCCACTGGAGGAGGAGGAAGAGTGGTGCTGGGTGAGCATAGAGCTGTATACTCACACTAACCTGATTGTACTAACAGATAGAAAGACTGGCTTACAACACCACCTCTTCCTCCTCTCCATTATCACAGCAGAGAACAACAAAGCAGTGCTCTCTAACCCAATCATCACACTGAGGAACAACAAAGCTGTGCTCTCTCTAACCCAATCATCACACTGAGGAACAACAAAGCAGTGCTCTCTCTAACCCAATCATCCCACTGAGAAACAAAAAAGCAGTGCTCTCTCTAACCCAATCATCCCACTGAGGAACAAAAAACTGTTCAGTAGATTGTTTTGCCCAACATTTCCATGGATGTCAGGGACAACTAAACGTCACAGGCCCCTCTTTTGCTATGGCCCGCCTGTCTGTGACCGCCTGTTGGCGTCCCTTCATGGGAGAAGTCACTCTTCCTCTCAGTGCTCCACAAAAGGTCAAAGCCGTAAACGAGGGATCAGCTTCTTCTCCCCTGCCTCTGGGGTACGTGATGAGAACACACACAGATCCAGTTAGTGGAGTGACGTTCACTGGGCAGATTACTACACCTGGCTGTGAAAGAAGAGGAGCAGACACACTGGGCTCAGCGGGTGGTACGTGTCTGCTCTCTGCTACTGCTGGCACAGCCTCCTGGGGCCAATCACTTCCAGGTTGATAGCAGAATAGAGTACAGTAACCATGAAGCGGTGTGCCAAGGCGTGGGCCTGCCTGCATGTACACTGTACTGTGCACTTTGCCAGAGTGCACATGCACACAGGCTGACAGGACACTAATCCCAGCCCCAGCCCAGCCCATCTCTAGAGAATGTGTGCTTAACCTTTGCCCTGGCATTAAGATGTACAACCCTGAACATTTCTCTGAACAGGAATGTCATGTCTAGAATTCTTGTTAACATTGGGCTGCCTAGTAGATCTTAATCTCCCTCTGAAGATGACTCAAATCAACTTACCAAAAATATGGTGAAAAAGACATCAGACAGCTTTGGGTTTGGGTCCTGGGAACACCAGGCTTGTTTGTTTGATTCTCATATAAGAAGCATATCAGGTACAGATTATGAAGAGATGGGCAACTACCCACATCCATACCAACCCCCTCGTGACAGCGAAGATTAAAACACATGATTTAAGTTAATTTCCTGCATTTCTACACATTTTGCCATGGACAGAGAGAAGATTTAGCAGTTTTACAGCTAATGTCATGCAATTATACACATTTTGCCATAGGGTGGAGGCAAATGTTTGCATTTTTAATATATGATAACTGATGACCCCACCCCGGTTGGGGCCCAAATAAACTGCTGATGCACAACCAAATTTCGAAATTGTACACATTATAACTGTCAACAGTAATTTGAGACCCTCGACTGAGAGTGTAATTAGTCCACAGGCATACAAAAGGAAAAGACCCTCGACTGCGAGTGTAATTAGTCCACAGGCATTCACATGGGGGGCAGTTGCTGTATGCGTTAACAGTCAGTCGCTTGAGATAAAAGCCTTGATCATGCGTGTGGCTATCATCCCAGTCTATTCATCACAAGTAGGTCTAGGATTCTGCATAAAGTCTGGCAGAGTTCTCTATAAGTACAATGAACATGATAACATTTGAAATGCATTGTATCCTACTGAACAGAAATAACAGGATACTAACTAGACTAGCTATTGATTAGTGTTAATTGCTACTGTTATGTTGCTGCTGCACATAGATGTGTCCCAAATGAAACCCTATTGCATTTATAGGGCACTAGATTTGACCAGGGCCCATAGGGCTCTGATAAGTACTGCACTATATAGGAGGGGGAAAAAAATCTATACAATTGCTTATTGCAATATTATTTTGGACGATAATGTCTAGATTCTTTGACTCCAAAAATAAATTAAAAACGTATGGGGTTTGAGAGCTTGCGCTTTGTACTTGCAGAGCAATCGTTGTAGAATTTCCGGGCCGTCAGTTTTTCGACATGGCATGTTGTAGTCTGGTTCTAGATAATGCCATCAGGGAATTGAGCAAACATCCTCTACCATTGACAATGGCTGCATATCAACTACATTAATTTCTGTAATCAGTGCTGTCATTTTCTCACTCAGTCCCTTATTGCACCTCTTGTGTGTGAAGCTGTCTAATGTCTGTTGTGTGGTGCCTGTGGTGCTGTCAGCAATGATTTGGGTCTCTTTCATATGGTTAAGTATATATAATGTCATATGGTTAAGTATATGTAATGTCACATGGTTAAGTATGTGTAATGTCATATGGTTAAGTATATGTCATGTGTAATGTCATATGGTTAAGTATATGTAATGTCATATTGTTAAGTATGTGTAATGTCATGATTAAGTATGTGTAATGTCATGATTAAGTATATGTAATGTGTAATGTCACATGGTTAAGTATGTGTAATGTCACATGGTTAAGTATGTGTAATGTCACATGGTTAAGTATATGTAATGTGTAATGTCACATGGTTAAGTATATGTAATGTGTAATGTCACATGGTTAAGTATATGTAATGTGTAATGTCACATGGTTAAGTATATGTAATGTGTAATGTCATATGGTTAAGTATATGTAATGTGTAATGTCATATGGTTAAGTATATGTAATGTGTAATGTCACATGGTTAAGTATATGTAATGTGTAATGTCATATGGTTAAGTATATGTAATGTGTAATGTCACATGGTTAAGTATATGTAATGTGTAATGTCATATGGTTAAGTATATGTAATGTGTAATGTCACATGGTTAAGTATATGTAATGTGTAATGTCATATGGTTAAGTATATGTAATGTGTAATGTCACATGGTTAAGTATATGTAATGTGTAATGTCATATGGTTAAGTATATGTGTAATGTCACATGGTTAAGTATATGTAATGTGTAATGTCACATGGTTAAGTATATGTAATGTGTAATGTCATATGGTTAAGTATGTGTAATGTCATACGGTTAAGTATGTGTAATGTCATATGGTTAAGTATGTGTAATGTGTAATGTCATATGGTTAAGTATGTGTAATTTCATATAGTTAAGTATGTGTAATGTCATATGGTTAAGTATATGTAATGTCATATGGTTAAGTATATGTAATGCCATATGGTTAAGTATATGTAATGTCATATGGTTAAGCATTGCACCTGTACTACCATTACTGTACCTCAATTCCACCTTGGAAATTTTGCATTTCACCACCTTCTCATGTAATGTCTCAAAAGTATTGCCATACAGGACTTGCTGTCTTTTGCCTTTCGCAAAGATAATGATGTGCAGAGAGCTTTATATCCGTGGTAAATAATTTGAAAGATGCATATCTCCTCTTATTAACATTAAAGCATTGTTGCATTATTAGTTTCCTTTTTCCCTTCTTGACGATTGAAACCTGTTAGTGCTCCCAGGTTTAAACGTTCACACCCCTAGTAGACAATGTTGTGCCATCTACCTGCCTTTTCTCTTTCCAATGGGGACATTCTACTTCTCTTGTGTTACATAAACTGAGGATTATACGGGGTTGAATTCTTACTGTAGCTTTATTTACAGTTGTTCCACATGGGTGTAGGACACAGCAGACAAGTTCAAATGCTGAACCCCAGAAGGAATAGTGCTGCTGTCTGAGGATGTGGGGGTTTTGCTGTGAGGTATTGTGAAATGTTTCAAGCTCAGAACAGCGAAGAACTCGCTGCAGCACGTCTCTTAGGAAAGGCTCTGAACATAGAGCTGTCGAGTCAGTACTGATGTAGGATCTTCATTTGATCACCCTGTTGCAGGAAATGTAAAACATTTAGTGTATTCAGGGTTTAAAAAGGCTTCTGAAGTTTATAATTTACACTTTGAAATTACAAACTTGATTTTACCTTAAGAAAAATGTATCAACCCCTACAAAAATGTCAATTTATTATAATTCAAATAATAATTCACATTTTGTTTTACTGCAGGATTATTTTCCTGCTGTACCAAACAGGTTCAAATTAAGATCCTACATCTGTATGCGTGACTAAATAGAACATAGTCCAGTACATTTCCTGTGTCTCAGGGGGAGAGGGGTATGCAAAAAACACATTTCTATTTCACACCTGTACAGGTTACCACTTGTACATAACAGTGAAACAGGACTAAAAAAAATACCTAACTAATAAAAACATTTCAATTATTATTTGTAAATGTGTCTCCTAACTTGATGAAAACGTGAAACATAGACTGCACAGAAGGCATGTGTTATTTGATTACTTTAGCAGTGCGGTTACATCATGCATTGTGCTTTGTCTCTGATATAGGCTAGCGTCAATGTATTTCAAAACCACTAAATCAGCTATGACAAGTTTAACTCATGATGTTCTCACAAAACATTACTCCCTCGCCCACACTCCAACTCAGACAGTCACCAAGGCAACCTGCCACAGACATACCGACAGGGGGCTGGGAAGTCATGGGGGACGAGCCTCTACAGGAGAGCGTGGTGAGTGAGAGAGCGTCACAAAGGAGCGTGCTGTCCACACCCATCCAGGAGAGCACTTATCAGCCAGGCCGGCCACAACTGGGCCCCACAGATTAGCAGCTCTGGTAACATCTCCACCACGGCACCCTAGTCCCTACATATTGCACTAGTACTTTGTGTTCAAAAGTAGTTCACTATATAGGAAATAAGGTGGCATTTGGGGTGTATTACTCAGGTAATGCTAGGCTAAATAAGGATACTAGGAAAACTTACAGTACCAAGCATCAGCAGTCAGGAAGCATGCGCAGCGGCACGTCCCATTAAAAAGTAAAGGGAACCTTTCAGCACTTGTGCTTAAGGGTTTGGCGGCGGCCGTGGGACATGCTCCAGGAAGTGGGACATGCTCCTGTCTCAGCAATAGTCTACACATGGGGAGATTTATGTACAGTACCAGTCAAAAGTTTGGACTACTCATTCAAGGGTTTTTCCTTTCCTTTGACTATTTGATACATTGCAGAATAATAGTGAAGACATCAAAACTATGAAATAACACCTATGGAAACATGACCGAATACAAACAGTGTAGCTATTCCCTCCGCAAGGCAATCACACAAGCTAAGCGTCAGTATAGCGACAAAGTAGAGTCGCAATTCAACGGCTCAGACACAAGAGGTATGTGGCAGGGTCTACAGTCAATCATGGATTACAAAAAGATAACCAGCCCTGCTGCGGACCAGGATGTCTTGCTCCCAGACAGACTAAATAACTTCTTTGCTCGCTTTGAGGACAATACAACGACACTGACACGGCCCACTACCAAAACCTGCGGCCTCTCCTTCACTATAGCCGACGTGAGTAAAACATTTAAACGTGTTAACCCTCGCAGGGCTGCAGGCCCAGACGGCATCCCCAGCCGCGTCCTCAGAGCATGCGCAGACCAGCTGGCTGGTGTGTTTATGGACATATTCAATCAATCCCTATACCAGTCTGCTGTTCCAACATGCTTCAAGAGGGCCACCATTGTTCCTGTTCCCAAGAAAGCTAAGGTAACTGAGCAAAACGACTCCTTCCGTCATCATGAAGTGCTTTGAGAGACTAGTCAAGGACCATATCACCTCCACCCTACCTGACACCCTAGACCCACTCCAATTTGCTTACTGCCCCAATAGGTCCACAGACAACGCAATCGCAACCAGACTGCCCTAACCCATCTGGACAAGAGGAATACCTATGTGAGAATGCTGTTCATCAACTAAAGCTCAGCATTTAACACCATAGTACCCTCCAAACTCATCATCAAGCTCGAGACCCTGGGTCTCGACCCCGTCCTGTGCAACTGGGTACTGGACTTCCTGATGGGCCACCCCCAGGTGGTGAGGGTAGGTAACAACATCTCCACCACGCTGATCCTCAACACTGGGGCCCCACAAGGGTGCGTTCTGAGCTCTCTCCTGTACTCCCTGTTCACCCACGACTGCGTGGCCATGCACGCCTCCAACTCAATCATCAAGTTTGCAGACACTACAGTGGTAGGCTTGATTACTAACAACAACAAGACGGCCTACAGGGAGGAGATGAGGGCCCTCGGAGTGTGGTGTCAGTAAAATAACCTCACACTTAGCGTGAACAAAACAAAGGAGGGGATCATGGACTTCAGGAAACAGCAGAGGGAGCACCCCCCTATCCACATTAACGGTACAGTAGTGGAGAGGGTAGTAAGTTTTAAGTTCCTCAGCGTACACATCACGGACAAACTGAATTGGTCCACACAGACAGCGTGGTGAAGAAGGTGCAGCAGCGCCTCTTCAACCTCAGGAGGCTGAAGAAATTTGGCTTGTCACCAAAAGCACTCACAAACTTCTACAGATGCACAATCGAGAGCATCCTGTCGGGCTGTATCACCCCCAGGTACGGCAACTGCTCCGCCCACAACGGTAACACTCTCCAGAGGGTAGTGAGGTCTGCACAACGCATCCCCGGGGCAAACTACCTGCCCTCCAGGACACCTACACCACCCGATGTCACAGGAAGGCCATAAAGATCATCAAGGACAACAACCACCCGAGCCACTGCCTGTTCACCCCGCTATCATCCAGAAGGAGAGGTCAGTACAGGTGCATCAAAGCAGGGACCGGGAGACTGAAAAACAGCTTCTATCTCAAGGCGATCAGACTCTTAAACAGCCACCACTAACATTGAGTGGCTGCTGCCAACATACTGACTCAACTCCAGCCACTTTAATAATGTAAAAATTGATCAAAATGTATCACTAGCCACTTCAAACAATGCCACTTTTATATGTTTACATACCCTACATTACTCATCTCATTTGTATATACTGTACTCGATACCATCTACTGCATCTTACCTATGCCATTCTGTACCATCACTCATTCATATACACTGCTCAAAAAAATAAAGGGAACACTTAAAACAACACAATGTAACTCCAAGTCAATCACACTTCTGTGAAATCAAACTGTCCAATTAGGAAGCAACACTGATTGACAATAAATCTCAAATTTGGACTCATCAGACCAAAAGGACAGATTTCCACCAGTCTAATACCCATTGGTAGTGTTTATTGGCCCAAGCAAGTCTCTTCTTATTATTGGTGTCTTTTAGTAGTGGTTTCTTTGCAGCAATTCAACCATGAAGGCCTGATTCACACAGTCTCCTCTGAACAGATGATGTGGAAAATGTCTGTTACTTGAACTCTGTGAAGCATTTATTTGGGCTGCAATTTCTGAGGCTGGTAACTCTAATGAACTTATCCTCTGCAGCAGAGGGAACTCTGGGTCTTCCTTTCCTGTGGCGGTCCTCAAGAGGCTTCTAAAACAGCTTCTTCCCCCAAGCCATAAGACTCCTGAACATCTAATCAAATGGCTACCCCTCTTTTACACCACTGCTACTCTGTTATTATCCATGCATAGTCACTTTAATAACTCTACCTACATGTACATATGACCTCAACTGGTGCTTTTTTTGCAGTTTTGATGTAGAAAATTGTAAAAATAAAAAGGAAAAACCCTGGAATGAATAAGTGTGTCCAAACTTAGACAGGTACTATACCTCACCTCTAGTCATGGTTGTTTGTGACCATGACTACGATGTCCTCCTTACCATCTGGTGACAGTGACAGGCCAATAGGGCCATCAACCTGAGCATGATACAGGGATAACCCCATGACATGGAAAACCTGAGACCATGTCAACAAACCCCTGTTGTTTACCCCGATGTGTACAGCAAACACAGATCATGAGGCCAATGGCCCCTCAGATCTTCTCCAATAGGTTTTGAGAAGGAGGTGAGAAGAGAGGCGGTGAGGAATCTAGGATTAGTTGAGACAGAGCCTTAAGTCTACTCACTGTGGACGGAGCTTCTTCTCTTCCCACAGACTGATTAGTCAGTAGCCTGACGGGCATACAGGAAGTGCTTCCATCACTCTCCCGGCCTACAGCTTCCCTCCTGACCCTGACTACTCCTCATGCACTCCAGGACAGCCAAACTGTATGGGGGCTGGAGATCACATGTAGCCAGGGAGGAAGGATGTAGAGACTGTCTATTATCGCTCGCATGCCGGTTCACAATGTATGAGTGTGTGCACTGTGCCCTGGCCCAGACTCACTTCTTCCACTGGCCCCCAAAGGCACTCACTGTACTGCACTGGGCACGAGCAAATACTTCTCCTGCCATGTTGCAAAGTGGGGGCTAAAAGAACCAGATTAAATAGTGATCGAACACAAAACTACAGTTGAGTTTGGACAAAGCAAAGGGAAGGCTAATAGTGGGTGTCCTGGGGGATCCAAATGGAGTCCAGTTAAGACAACATCACAACAGGATGATCTGTCTGGATTGGCCTTCTTTTTTTTGTTGGTTAGTTTATTAATTCTACCATTTAAAAAAAAAAAAGCCATATGAGTCAAATCAGTGAGGATAACACGCAATAAAAACACTTATTTCCATTGTAGTCCTCTTGAGACAAGATGTCTAGGCAAGATGGAACAGGGTGAAACACAGTAGGACAGCGAGATGATAAACATAAAAACAGAGGACGACATCTATCTCAACATTGCGGTTACATCGTATAGGTACATTCATATTGGCACAGAAGACATCAAACTGTTTTTTTTTATTTATGTTTAAAGCTGCCCAGAGAGGATGTTGTTTTTATGCGCAGAGGCAACTCATTAGATCAGAGTGTGCTGCCCATCAAAAGAAAGTAATCTCTCTCAACGTTCACAATAAGTGAAGTGGTGAAAACAATCAGCACAAAAGAACATTCAAATATTATCATTCTAGTTGTAGTCTAGCGTCAAAATGATTATGAAGTTAGTGATGAGAGGTGACAGAGGTTAAATGTGCATTGAACTGTGCAAATCCAGGAACTCCCTACTGTGCGTCCCTCAGCACTTTGTGAAATGTTCATGTATTCAAGACATTTCTCCTTCTACCTACTGTCAGTCCAAATGTTCAGGGTGTGGTAAGTAACCATCTCTTACTCTTGATGATAACGAAAACCCACATGACACTTGTTCACGTCAGAAAACTGAGTAAGCTACTTGTAGCACTGCCTTCACAGCTAGTCTGGTCTTCATATCAGAAAGTGAGCATTTCAAGTGTACACCAACAGGAAACTAACAGATCACCTAGTTTATAGGACCTAGTAAGACCTGTAAGTAAGCAGGTTAGAATGCATCATTTGATGATGGGCCAATTTAATACTGTAGGAATAAAACCTAAACAATCAAATAACTTAATTTGCTGACATGGAAACATCTGGTCCAAGTGGCAACATGAATAAATCTGATGTCACAAGCATTGGTATTTATGATAAACTGTGGGCTGACTAAATCAACAATTAAACATTCATTTGTTTACCTACGATCATGCTAATTTGCTCACTCAGATTAACTAAACACTTCACAAATGGGTTGGGTATGGCTACAGAAAGATCAGAATAAAGTCATTTTAAATGTTCAGAAATAGGAACATAATGTTGCTGGTAGTATGCATTTCAAAGGCAGATGAAAGTCTCTGAAATTGCATGTTTACCCCATATATTTGCATATAAACTTTTTTTCCCTTGAGATTGATAAACCACGTTGTTTGAGATGGATACATGAGTGAACCGGTTTTGACAGCCCAAATAAGAAAAATGCCATAATTGCCAGCACAGCACATCTGTTTTCATATAATTGTGTGGTGCCTACAAATAATTTATAGGCTGACAAATAGGCAGAGGTACTATCAGGGGAGTCATGCACCCCACAAATCTGAGGGGGCACAAAGTATCTGAGGCTTGCTTGGGGCTAGGCCTGACCATAGATTGGAGAATGTTGCTAGTCTAACTTGATTGATAGCCTGAAATAACTTATTGGTATCTAGTTAGGAGGTTAGGAGATTGGGAACTATCTGAGCTAACTTCATACAAGTGCTAGGTGGCTAGTAATATTACAGAGAAACAAAATATTTTTTAAATTATTTATAAAAACTAAAAAACGTTAAGTTTGATGACCGGGCACGTGCCCCTGTGCCCCCTATGGGCTAGCAGATTCAACTGAAATGGAGTGGCGCCTACTCTCAGTGCGCAACAACTTGCCCATGATCATCTCTTTGAAGTCTCTCTTTGAAGTCATACAAAATTAAATGTTATAAACATAATAGCTAATTGAAACAAACCCATAATGCTTACCTTGTAAACTTTTCCAAACGCTCCATCACCCAGTTCTCCGATAATTTCCCATTGGTCATTAGGATTGATGTCTCGATGAACGTGTTCATATTGCTTTGCCTTCTTTTTTATGTCAAAAGAAGACAAGCGAAGTATTTGGCTTAATTTAGCAAAAGCCATAGTTTCACCGCAAAATGTAATAAAAATTTCTGAAGACAGCAATGATTTTGAGTCACACTCAATCGTGTTGAACTAAAGTATTCGTACAAAAAAACGACCTGATCTCTAGAAGCACGCACCCAACATTTCTCACACCTTTCACGTAAGACAATAAGCCTTCAGTTCATACCAGTCTACGCGTTGTCATCAAACAACTTCATATCTCCATATTCATTCACAGTGTTTGTCCACTGCCACACGGTAACCACCTGCTGCAGTAGAGTTATCGAGGACAAATTGTTGCTTCGATGTAAAAAAAAAAAAGAAGACAAGCCCCACCCTGTCGCTCCCGCGGCCGTAATGGAAATGTCGTTTTCTATGTCCAGATCCGTTATGTTTACGCACGATATATATAGTTGGGAGAACTTCACGTCCCAGTTTAGATAGATAGGCGTGAAGTTTTTCAGTTACCAACCACTGCATGTGGCCACTGACAGGTGAACGAAGTTAGGACACAGTTTACACAGGCAGCCCAATTATTATATTTTTCCCACTAATTGATCTTTTGACCAATCACATCAGATCTTTTCATATCAGATCTTTTTTGGAGCTGATCTTATTGGTTTGCCTTTTTAAACGCAGACAAGGATATATTTTGGTGCACTCTATAGCCCACAAGCGCCACTAGGTGGGAATTTAATCATAGTACTGGTACATCAGCTGCACATACTGTCTGTTGTGGTCTTCTGGGTCTTGCCATTATGTGGTCCCTTTGGTCGTTTTTACACTATAATTCACAAGGCTATTTTATATTTGATGATATAAACAAATTCTGCCATCCAGAAAGTTACGTTTTGTGAAGTCATATCACATCTGGAACGATGGATGATGGATCTGTATGCAGTGTATCATATTAGGATGTCTTATTCAAATCATTTCAGCCCAGGAAGAAACAAACAAGCACAACATTTAGGCTTCAACTCAAACCCAGGCTTTCACAGATAGCAAGCAGCCAATCACATCAATGTAACATAAACATGTCATCAATGCACATCAATGCACTACTAAGCTACTTTTTTGCAAAGTAATTTGTCAAAGAAAAAATACAATGTCATTAAATCTGTTTTAATTCCCCATTGCAGGGTTTTGCATCTTACACAGTCATAACCAACTATCTCTCTCTCTCTCTCTCTCTCTCTCTCTCTCTCTCTCTCTCTCTCTCTCTCTCTCTCTCTCTCTCTCTCTCTCTCTCTCTCTCTCTCTCTCTCTCTCTCTCTCTCTCTCTCTCTCTCTCTCTCTCTCTCTCTCTCTCTCTCTCTCCCTCTCTCTCTCTCCCTCTCTCTCCCATCAAACAGTGGCATTGTCATTTCCGGCTCCAGCTCATCGGCGGGCGGTCCAAGGCTGCACAGTCATCAGTGGTGAACACCAGCTCCTAAACATAGAGATATGAGGCGTGTGAGTGCCAGTGCCCTAAAATGCACTAGTAAAAACAAAAACTCAGTGCTCAGTGCAAGGACTATGACGCAACATGAGGAAAGTGACATAACAAAGAGCATACAACTATTATGTCATTTCAGAGGATATGAGAGTATTGATTTTCTGAAAGGTCATTTCACTTTATGCATTTCCTTGACCAAATACAGTAGAATGGCAAAAAATCCCAGAGAACAGAATGCCCTTTCAATCATTTGTATCATGAAGCTCACTTTTTTGACTGATAATAGTACTATCTTTATGTGTTATTACAGAACTTTGTTGTGGTTCTCCTCTGTTTCCCCATTCTGTTTCATGGAGTCTGAATGACAGGGAGCCTGGATCAAGGGCTAGTCTGTCTGTGAATGCTAGTCGTCGCTCTCTTACCCCGTGACACCTCTGGGACATGATCATGTGCAGTTGCCTGACCTCGAGACCCACCACCCGCACTTTCCTGGTGTAAGCACAGCGCAGTTCACGCAAGCCGTCCACCAGAAACACGTACTGCCTCATCTTCGGCATGATGCAAGCGTTCTGTCAAGATGAATATAATTTCTGTTCTTATGTTGCAGACCGACAATTATCAGGCGTAGAAATCAGTTATCTTTTCGGCAACCTCAACATCAGGGAAATGTATTTAATTAAACAGACACAATAGTGATCTCAAAAGTACACAGTGAATACTGCAACAAAACTTTCCACAATGCCATAGTCATACTTACATGCACATCTAGGTAGAGATGTGGGATGTGCGACATGCAACGCCTCTGGAAAACACAGAGAGACATTAGGCATACTCCACTGCAATCAGTGCTCAGTCCCTCCATGGTAAGTGACTTACAGTTTCAGGTTCCATCTTGATCATCGCTGCCTGATGGGTGAGGTCTCGAGCCATACTCAACACCTTAGTGTAGCATGTCGGTGGGTTAGGGTAGCATAGGACCAGTGCTACCAGTGAAAGTGCTAGTAGTGTGTGTCCTAAAATGGCCATAGCTGATAGTTCACAGTGAAACACACAAGGAGGCCCTTTATATAACCAGGTAGGAATCCTCTAATGATATGTTACTATCCTAAGACAATTACACACTAGAATGTTTTTGGTTTCCTTTGTTGTTGTTGTTGTTGTTGTTATTCTTGTTTGATTCTCTGTTCTAATTTGTGTCGAAGGGGGGAGATTACACACACACAAAATTGAACAATAAAGTTGCTTAAATCATTACTCACAAAGTCTTTGTGAATGTTATGTGGTTCCACCTCCTGGCTTTTGGAGTAACATGCCTGCCGAGGGGAAAGGAAAAATGGGTACTTGTTGTTTACTGTACGTGTAATTCTGTGGGGACGGTGACCATTATACTAAAGTAGACACAGTAATTCCAGAAAAGAATGTGAAAAAGAGGTGGATGCTATCCCTGACTGGGACTTGAACCAAGGTCCAGTGACTTTCAAGCCAACACCTTAACCGTCACGCCAAGAGGTCCAAACCCCTTGATGAGGTTCCTAGGTGTTGACCAAACCCCTTTCTTCAGGAGAGTGTGTCCCACGCTTTTCTATACCAAGTGCCTCACATGTACACACCTCTCCAATGGCCTCATGGGCACTATCCCACTTCTGACACCTGTGTAGCATATTCAAGGAGTTTCAAACCCGGGTCCAGCAACTGTTAAACCAACACGTTACCTGTTGTGCCAAGAGATCTGAACCCCTTGATGTGGTCGCTAGGTGTTTGATTAACGTCACAACAATATATACCAATCACATCATTTTTCTTTTGTATAGCCATTATAACCCATTTTAAAATGTATAAAATTATCTTACATTTTTCACTCTGTAATTTTATAACCTGATGGTGGGCTGAAACGCACACGATGGTTTTACTTTGGCTACATTCCCTTTTCACTTCAGTTTACTCAATTCATGCTCTTTGATTGTAGCCTATCAGACTTCACCCCAACCAAAATAAAATGTTGGACAAATCTGACACCAAATGAAGTATGGTTTTCCTAAATTACATTTCTTTAGGATACATTCTTTGGAGAGCTTGTCCAGCTATTACAAGCTGAATCCTTTGGACGACATCCATACTAAATAAATATTCACGTACAAATTAGTTATACATTTCAGTATGTTGATGCAGGAATTCTGAGAAGAACAATGTATGGCCCCTAGTCATATTTTATTTGCATATTGAGCAATGTTATTCAAAGGAAAGGGAAGTTTCCAAGAACAACAGTCTCAAACTCATTGTGTGGGGGTAAGTATAGGCCTATGTAGGTGTATAGCTATATAACATTATGCTAATGTTATCATTGTGAAAGCATTGAGAACTGTATGGAAAAATGAGCACAGCTGTCCATAAGGAACTATTGGACAGCTAGCTGTCGTGGGTTAATTTAATTATATTTTTGAGAGAGCTATCCACTAGGTGGGGCTAATTTCACACACTATCTCTGTGTTTGACTCCACTTCCAGGGAATCCTCTGTAGCTCGAGAGGCTCTTCTATCCCTCCATTTATTAAAGCTAATTTGATTATCTCTATGAAAGGAAAAACCATGACTTTTATGTAAAAAAAATAAAATAATTAACTACAGACTAATTACAGTTTTGTAACAGTGCCCACAGGTGAATACTGATAAACAGCACAGTGAATACCGATAAACAGCACAGTGAATACTGATAAACAGCACAGTGAATACCAATAAACAGCACAGTGAATACCGATAAACAGCACAGTGAATACAGATAAACAGCACAGTGAATACCGATAAACAGCACAGTGGATACCAATAAACAGCACAGTGAATACCGATAAACAGCACAGTGAATACCGATAAACAGCACAGTGAATACCAATAAACAGCACAGTGAATACTGATAAACAGCACAGTGAATACCGATAAACAGCACAGTGAATACCGATAAACAGCACAGTGAATACTGATAAACAGCACAGTGAATACCAATAAACAGCACAGTGAATACCGATAAACAGCACAGTGAATACAGATAAACAGCACAGTGAATACCGATAAACAGCACAGTGGATACCGATAAACAGCACAGTGAATACCGATAAACAGCACAATGAATACCGATAAACAGCACAGTGAATACCAATAAACAGCACAGTGAATACCGATAAACAGCACAGTGAATACCGATAAACAGCACAGTGAATACCGATAAACAGCACAGTGAATACCGATAAACAGCACAGTGAATACCGATAAACAGCACAGTGAATACCGATAAACAGCACATTGAATACCGATAAACAGCACAGTGAATACCGATAAACAGCACAGTGAATACCGATAAACAGCACAGTGGATACCAATAAACAGCACATTGAATACCGATAAACAGCACAGTGAATACCGATAAACAGCAGGTGTGGCATGACAGGGCATCATAATTCATGTAATCAAAAATATTATTTCTGATGTGCCAACTATTTAATGGTGATCTGGTCTGATTTTGATGAGTGCCAGTTGCCTGAGCAGTGGTGATTTTAACATGTAAATCTTGGTGGGGCAAACAAACAAAAAAGTAATAATGTAGATGCATGCCAGCAAAGCCACTACACAACACTAAACAATACATGAATTGCTCTATAACTGTGGCAAACGGGGGTGACAAACTGTTAGGGCCTACATAAAGAGTCCCAACAGCAGAGTCCCAACAGCAGTCCCAACACCTTACCACTGCTATACCTGGCTATCAGCGGAACCTTGTCTGGCAGCGAAAAAGTTCATTGAGCCTCATTTACTGCCTTAAAAAAAATAGCTGATATGACTGACTTGCCTAAGCAAATGTGGTTTCTACTGACAATTGAGATGTACTGACTATGGCATAAGGGACGCCGAGTGGATAAGAGGCAATCTGTCATTTTGATTAAGATATTAATGAACGCGCTAGGACGGACGTAGTCAAAATAACTATTTGTTCAACACTTTTGAAATGTACAGCGACAGAACATGGGCCGTTCTTACAGTACTCTCCCTGTACACCAACTCAGAACTGTAGGATAAATAAAGGGGGCATATAAGCAGACAATGAAAACTCTTACAATATTCGATGATGACATTTCTCTCAAACAGGCTGCAGGCTACATGTGCACCACAAAGTCAGTACAGTAGGCTAAGTTATGAGGTGAAAAGGGAGCAACTTATTAGAGTGAGGCACATGGGCTACTAACAGCTTAGTACACAACATACACTTAGTATTACTTTCATAGCTACAGTATACATATCTCCCTGGCATATTACATTATTTATGCAGCAGCATACAAGACATTTGCCAAACCCTCCCCTGAGGGGGGGGGGGGGGGGGGGGGTCTCCCAGTCACGGTGACAGAGCTTCGGATCGAACCGAGGGCTGCACTAGGGCCTCAGCATTGTTGAATTTGTGATTTCCAACTTGTTGTGAAATGTTTACGTCCAATGGCCGATAAGCACAGATACATTTCTCTATCATTTCTCTTCATATTACATGGATTGAAAAGGAATTTCCTGTAGATTGCTGACTTGATGCATGACGATGACTGCTTGTCTAGCTTGCTAGCTAAGATTTTGAAAGTATGATGTTGGCATGATCAGCCCATCAAAGCTAAGGTGATTTTAGGTAATTTTATCTGTGGCCAATGACCTTAGTCAGTATTAGTCAGTATAAGTACAAATTCTTATTTACAGTGATGACCTACTGCGGTCAAACCCTAACGACGCTGGGCCAATTGTGCGCCACTCTATGGGACTACCAATAACGGCCAGTTGTGATACAGCCTGAAATCAAACCAGGGTCTGTAGTGACACCTCCAGCACTGAGATGCAGTGCCTTAGACTGCTGCGCCACTTGGGAGCCCTAATGTAAGTCTATGGCAGCACCCGAGGGGCTTGAATTTTCTATCTATACTAGTACATTTTGTGGCAACGTAGTGTCCCCATGAGTGACAGAACACTGAGCCAATCACAGTGCAACTAGAGAGCATTACCAACCCCTACACTCCATATTTTCCGCTGGCTGCCCCACCACCACAGAAAGCACTAAGGTAGGCTGGAACACCTGCATGTTGGAGCTGCCTTACTCTAGAAAGCTAAAAAGAGACCATGTTTGTATGTGGCTTTAGTAACTCAATTAGTTTTTATTTATTTTACATTGTTTGCAAACTGATATGTGACACGTATTAATGCCAAAATAACACTCAAAACAGAAACAAAAATATATACAGTACCAGTCAAAAGTTTGGACACACATACTCATTCCAGGGTTTTTCTTTATGTTTTACTATTTTCTACATTGTAGAATAATAGTGAAGACATCAAAACTATGAAATAACACATATGGAATCATGTAGTAACCAGAAAACTGTTAAACAAATCAAAATATATTTAAAATGTTAGATTATTCAAAGTAGCCATAATTTGCTTTGACAGCTTACACACTCTTGGGTTTCTCTCAACCAGCTTCATGAGGTAGTCACCTGGAATGCATTGCAATGAATAGTTGTGCCTTGTCAAAAGTTAATTGTGGAATTTCTTTTTTTCTTAATGCGTTTGAGCCAATCAGTTGTTTTGTGACATGGTAGGGGTGGTATACAGAAGATAGCCCTATTTGGTAAAAGACCAAGTCCATATTATGGCAAGAACAGCTCAAATAAGCTAAGAGAAATGACAGTCCATTATTCATTTAAGACTTGAAGGTCAGTCAATCCAGAAAATGTCAAGAACTTTGAAAGTTTCTTTAAGTGCAGTCGCAAAAACCATCAAGCGCAATGATGAAACTGGCTCTCATGAGAACTGCCACAGGAAAGCAAGACCCAGAGTTACCTCTCTTGTGGAGGATAAGTTCATTAGAGTTACCAGCCTCCGAAATTTCAGCCCAAATAAATGCTTCACAGACACATCTCAACAGCAACTGTTCAGAGGAGACTGTGTGAATCAGGCCTTCAAGGTCGAATTGCTGCAAAAAAAAACACTACTAAAAGACACCAATAATAAGAAGAGACTTGCTGGGGACAAGAAACACCAGCAATGGACATTAGACCAGTGGAAATCTGTCCTTTGGTCTGATGAGTCCAAATTTGAGATTTTTGGTTCCAACCGCCATGTCTTTGTGAGACGCAGAGTAGGTGAATGGATATTCTCTGCATGTGTGGTTCCCACATGAAGCATGGAGGAGGAGGTGTGATGGTGTGGGGGTGCTTTGCTGGTGACACTGTCAGTGATTTATTTAGATTTCAAGGCACACTTAATCAGCATGGCTACCACAGCATTCTGCAGCAATACGCCATCCCATCTTGTTTGCGCTTAGTGGGACTTTTGTTTTTTGACAGGACAATGACCCAACACACCTCCAGGCTGTGTGTAAGAGCTATTTGACCAAGAAGGAGAGGGATGGAGTGCTGCATCGGATGACCTGGCCTCCACAATCACCCGACCTCAACCCAATTGAGATGGTTTGGGATGAGTTGGACCGCAGAGTGAAGGAAAAGCAGCCAACAAGTGCTCAGCATATTTGGGAACTCCTTCAAGACGGTTGGAAAAGCATTCCAGGAGAAGCTGGTTGAGAGAATGCCAAGAGTGTGCAAAGCTGCCATCAAGGCAAATGGTGGCTACTTTGAAGAATCTCAAATATATTTAGATTTGTTTAACACTGTTTAAGACTCCATATGTGCTATTTTATAGTTTTTATGTCTTCACTATTATTCTACAATGTATAAAACAGTAAAACAAATAAAGAAAAACCCTTGAATGAGTAGGTGTGTCCAAACTTATTTTGACTGGTATTGTATATATTTATATATATATAATTTTAAGTCAGAATATACTTTTCGTAGCAGGTTAAGAAAATCTACGCAGGAGGTTAGTAGAATTAACGTAGCAAGTTAGGAAAATGTAGTTAATGTTAGGAAAAGGTTTAGGGTTAGCTAAAATTACATTAAAAATCAACTTTTGACATTAATTTGACATAAGCTGGATCCCTTCTAGCCATGACAAGTTTCCCCTGAGCGTGGAGGGGTGAACCCTGGGCCCATATCCACACAGCAACTCAGGGTAGGAGTGCTGATCTAGGATCAGGTCCTAACCTGTCCATATAATCTTATTAATTATGATCTACAAGACAAAACTGATCCTAGATCAGCACACATACTCTGAGACACTTTGTAGATACGGGCCCTGGTCTCATGAAAATAAAATAAAATACAATTGTATTTGTCACATACACACATGGTTAGCAGATGTTAATGCGAGTGTAGCGAAATGCTTGTGCTTCTAGTTCTGACAATGCAGTAACAACAGTAGTAATCTAACCTAACAATTCCACAACTACTACCTTATACACACAAGTAAAGAATATGTACATAAAGATATATGAATGAGTGATGGTACAGAACGGCATAGGCAAGATGCAGTAGATGGCATAGAGTACAGTATATACATATGAGATGAGTAATGTAGGGTCTATAAACATAAAGTGGCATAGTTTAAAGTGGCTAGTGATACATGTATTAGATAAAGATGGCAAGTAGATGATATAGAGTACAGTATATAGTACATATACATATGAGATGAGTAATGTTGGGTATGTAAACATTATATTAAGTGGCATTGTTTAAAGTGGCTAATGATACATTTTTACATCAATTCCCATCAATTTCCATTATTAAAGTGGCTGGAGTTGAGTCAGTATGTTGGCAGCAGCCACTCAATGGTAGTGGTGGCTGTTAAACAGTCTGATGGCCTTGAGATAGAAGTTGTTTTTCAGTCTCTCGTCCCTGCTTTGATGCACCTGTACTGACCTCGCCTTCTGGATGATAGCGGGGTGAACAGGCAGTGGCTCGGGTGGTTGTTGTCCTTGATGATCTCTTTATGGCCTTCCTGTGACATCGGGTGAAATTACGTTGAACCAATGTGGAATAGACTTTGAATTGACATCTGCACACAATAATTACATTAATTTCCAATGAAACGCTGCGTTTGTCTTGCAGCATTGCGATTCAGAAGCAGTTGCAGTGCATTCTGTATGGTGCATACGATGGATTTATCGAACGTGTGCGTCAAACTGTATGTGTAGACGGCTTGACAGAAATAGTAGCAGAAGGTGAATGTTGAACTTTTGTTGCATACATATCCAGATGATGCTGCGTACTATTTTGCGTAAACCCTGTCGGTGTGTTCGAAGCGTAAACAGCGTAGCGCCAAGTAGACTGTAGTCCAGTCGAGGTACTGGTGTGTGAAGTCTAAACTGATGTCTGCCTTATTCTGCCGTCTGTTGAACTCGTGCAACATGTAACAGTTTTCTGTTTCTGCTTCATGATACAATCATATCCTCAGTGTCAATAATAATTTGAGAGAACAGTTTAGAAAATAAGACAACTTTCATTGCACTTTTATTTTTTTTGGCAATCAATCTGCGCATCTTTCCCTGATCGTTTCAGACCGTCCTGTTCGTGAGTCGTGGCAGGTATCCGCATGCGTCGTCCTCAAACAATTGATGCCGTGAGCTGTTCTCAGATTTTTAAATAGGCTTACCTTTTATATTTTATCTGGACATGTTATTTTTCTCAAAGGCCCGCGGCATTTGAAGGTAGGTTGTGATGTTGTCTGCTTGAATGACTATTCAGCGCAAGCTTTCTATTGTATCACTGGATACTAAGCGGAATGCCCTCCATCTACCCCGCTCAAAGTCGGCAATGCGGTTTCATTATCTAGGCTACTTCAGCATCGCTCACTGGAAGTAGTTTGGAATATGTATTTTAAATTGACTAGGGTGACCTTATCAAGGATACCATATATGACATTCATATTGGACTGCAAAATCACAAATGTTAGTTCGTTTGTAGCCTACCGCCAGGCGACCACTCAAATGCAAATATTAAGTTTGCAGCCTACATCCAGTTGTAATAGAGTGAGTGCAGTCTTTTCCTTCTGAATGCCCACGGTAGGCTGAATCATACATGGGATGATATTGCAGTAAACTAGAAGAAGACAGGCTTTGTGCTGTGCATACTAAGTAATTTTCACTATGTTCAATTTGAAACGAAGTTATCGTTAGAATGACACATATATGGTCAGAAATGCCTTTTTGAATCGGACTGCTTGTTGTACCTGTCTGTATTTGACTCGAGCTACACGGTAGGGATGACATTGAACTGTGCAAGCAAGCTACGTACGTGGGAGCTGAAGTTTTGCGTCCTCCTTTATAGTTCTACAGTATGCCTCCTGTCCTGGATGGTATGGGGACGGGTTGTGGCATTTCTATTATTTTATACCCTCAAACTATAAATCAAAGGAAGTTGGGAAGAAGCAGAAACCTAATGTTCTCCAATTTCATATTATTCATCACTTTGCTGGCTGCACAGAGAGATGAGATGGCCCCAGTGAAAACAAAGTTGACTTATGTATTATCCTTCAGAAAGTAAACTATTTGTACTTATTTATTTTGTAGGCAGCAGGTAGCCTAGTGGTTAGAGCGTTGGGCCAGTAACTTGAAAGTTCCTAAATCGAAGGGTAAAAATCGGTCATTCTGACAAGCCTTGACAGCTTGTTCCTAGGCCGTCATTGTAAAGAAGACTGTGTTCTTAACTAACTTGCCTAGTAAAGTAAATAAATAGTTATTTTGTAGCATGTGCTAATTGAAATGTATTAAACTGAATAAAGTACACTTTTCTGGAGGTCATTTAGCCTACTTGGGTAAATATAAGTATTGTAGACCTACAGTTTGGGGGACTTCATTGGATAATTTTGAACTAGACCTATTTTCTGCCTTTAATCTATTACTAGTGCCTTTAAGCTATTACTAGTGTATTTAATCTATTACTGGTGTCTTTAATCTATTACTAGTGTCTTTAAACTATTACTAGTGTATTTAATCTATTACTAGTGTCTTTAATCTATTACTAGTGTCTTTAATCTATTACTAGTGTCTTTAATCTATTACTGGTGTCTTTAATCTATTACTAGTGTCTTTAATCTATTACTAGTGTCTTTAATCTATTACTGGTGTCTTTAATCTATTACTAGTGTCTTTAATCTATTACTAGTGTCTTTAATCTATTACTGGTGTCTTTAATCTATTACTAGTGTCTTTAATCTATTACTGGTGTCTTTAATCTATTACTAGTGTCTTTAATCTATTACTAGTGTCTTTAATCTATTACTAGTGTCTTTAATCTATTACTAGTGTCTTTAATCTATTACTAGTGTCTTTAATCTATTACTAGTGTCTTTAATCTATTACTAGTGTCTTTAATCTATTACTAGTGTCTTTAATCTATTACTAGTGTCTTTAATCTATTACTAGTGTCTTTAATCTATTACTAGTGTCTTTAATCTATTACTGGTGTCTTTAATCTATTACTAGTGTCTTTAATCTATTACTAGTGTCTTTAATCTATTACTAGTGTATTTAAGCTATTACTAGTGTCTTTAATCTATTACTGGTGTCTTTAATCTATTACTAGTGTCTTTAATCTATTACTAGTGTCTTTAATCTATTACTAGTGTCTTTAATCTATTACTAGTGTCTTTAATCTATTACTAGTGTCTTTAATCTATTACTAGTGTCTTTAATCTATTACTAGTGTCTTTAATCTATTACTAGTGTCTTTAATCTATTACTAGTGTCTTTAATCTATTACTAGTGTCTTTAATCTATTACTGGTGTCTTTAATCTATTACTAGTGTCTTTAATCTATTACTAGTGTCTTTAATCTATTACTGGTGTCTTTAATCTATTACTAGTGTCTTTAATCTATTACTAGTGTCTTTAATCTATTACTAGTGTATTTAATCTATTACTAGTGTCTAGTGTCTTTAATCTATTACTAGTGTCTTTAATCTATTACTAGTGTCTAGTGTCTTTAATCTATTACTAGTGTCTTTAATCTATTACTAGTGTCTAGTGTCTTTAATCTATTACTAGTGTCTTTAATCTATTACTAGTGTCTTTAATCTATTACTAGTGTCTTTAATCTATTACTAGTGTCTTTAATCTATTACTAGTGTCTTTAATCTATTACTAGTGTCTTTAATCTATTACTAGTGTCTTTAATCTATTACTAGTGTCTTTAATCTATTACTAGTGTCTTTAATCTATTACTAGTGTATTTAATCTATTACTAGTGTCTAGTGTCTTTAATCTATTACTAGTGTCTTTAATCTATTACTAGTGTCTAGTGTCTTTAATCTATTACTAGTGTCTAGTGTCTTTAATCTATTACTAGTGTATTTAATCTATTACTAGTGTCTTTAATCTATTACTAGTGTATTTAATCTATTACTAGTGTATTTAATCTATTACTAGTGTCTTTAATCTATTACTAGTGTCTTTAATCTATTACTAGTGTCTTTAATCTATTACTAGTGTCTTTAATCTATTACTAGTGTATTTAATCTATTACTAGTGTCTTTAATCTATTACTAGTGTCTTTAATCTATTACTAGTGTCTTTAATCTATTACTAGTGTCTTTAATCTATTACTAGTGTCTTTAATCTATTACTAGTGTCTTTAATCTATTACTAGTGTCTTTAATCTATTACTAGTGTCTTTAATCTATTACTAGTGTCTTTAATCTATTACTAGTGTATTTAATCTATTACTAGTGTCTAGTGTCTTTAATCTATTACTAGTGTCTTTAATCTATTACTAGTGTCTAGTGTCTTTAATCTATTACTAGTGTCTAGTGTCTTTAATCTATTACTAGTGTATTTAATCTATTACTAGTGTCTTTAATCTATTACTAGTGTATTTAATCTATTACTAGTGTATTTAATCTATTACTAGTGTCTTTAATCTATTACTAGTGTCTTTAATCTATTACTAGTGTATTTAATCTATTACTGGTGTATTTAATCTATTACTAGTGTATTTAATCTATTATTAGTGTCTTTAATCTATTACTAGTGTCTTTAATCTATTACTAGTGTCTTTAATCTATTACTAGTGTCTAGTGTCTTTAATCTATTACTAGTGTCTTTAATCTATTACTAGTGTCTTTAATCTATTACTAGTGTCTAGTGTCTTTAATCTATTACTAGTGTCTTTAATCTATTACTAGTGTCTAGTGTCTTTAATCTATTACTAGTGTCTAGTGTCTTTAATCTATTACTAGTGTCTAGTGTCTTTAATCTATTACTAGTGTCTTTAATCTATTACTAGTGTCTTTAATCTATTACTAGTGTATTTAATCTATTACTAGTGTATTTAATGTATTACTAGTGTATTTAATGTATTACTTGTGTATTTAATCTATTACTAGTGTCTAGTGTCTTTAATCTATTACTAGTGTATTTAATCTATTACTAGTGTATTTAATGTATTACTTGTGTATTTAATCTATTACTAATGTATTTAATCTATTACTAGTGTCTAGTGTCTTTAATCTATTACTAGTGTATTTAAGCTATTACTAGTGTATTTAATGTATTACTTGTGTATTTAATCTATTACTAATGTATTTAATCTATTACTAGTGTCTTTAATCTATTACTAGTGTCTAGTGTCTTTAATCTATTACTAGTGTATTTAATCTATTACTAGTGTCTTTAATCTATTACTAGTGTATTTAATCTATTACTAGTGTCTTTAATCTATTACTAGTGTCTTTAATCTATTACTAGTGTCTTTAATCTATTATTAGTGTCTTTAATCTATTACTAGTGTCTTTAATCTATTACTAGTGTCTTTAATCTATTACTAGTGTCTTTAATCTATTACTAGTGTCTTTAATCTATTACTAGTGTATTTAATCTATTACTAGTGTCTTTAATCTATTACTAGTGTCTTTAATCTATTACTAGTGTCTTTAATCTATTACTAGTGTCTTTAATCTATTACTAGTGTCTTTAATCTATTACTGGTGTCTTTAATCTATTACTAGTGTCTTTAATCTATTACTAGTGTCTTTAATCTATTACTGGTGTCTTTAATCTATTACTAGTGTCTTTAATGTATTACTTGTGTATTTAATCTATTACTAGTGTCTTTAATCTATTACTGGTGTCTTTAATCTATTACTAGTGTCTTTAATCTATTACTGGTGTCTTTAAGCTATTACTAGTGTCTTTAATCTATTACTAGTGTCTTTAATCTATTACTGGTGTATTTAAGCTATTACTAGTGTATTTAATGTATTACTTGTGTATTTAATCTATTACTAGTGTATTTAAGCTATTACTAGTGTATTTAATCTATTACTAGTGTCTTTAATGTATTACTTGTGTATTTAATCTATTACTAGTGTCTAGTGTCTTTAATCTATTACTAGTGTATTTAAGCTATTACTAGTGTATTTAATGTATTACTTGTGTATTTAATCTATTACTAGTGTATTTAAGCTATTACTAGTGTATTTAATGTATTACTTGTGTATTTAATCTATTACTAGTGTATTTAATCTATTACTAGTGTATTTAATCTATTACTAGTGTATTTAAGCTATTACTAGTGTATTTAATGTATTACTTGTGTATTTAATCTATTACTAGTGTATTTAATGTATTACTTGTGTATTTAATCTATTACTAGTGTATTTAATCTATTACTAGTGTCTTTAATCTATTACTAGTGTCTTTAATCTATTACTAGTGTCTTTAATCTATTACTTGTGTATTTAATCTATTACTAGTGTATTTAATCTATTACTGGTGTATTTAATCTATTACTAGTGTCTTTAATCTATTACTAGTGTATTTAATCTATTACTTGTGTATTTAATCTATTACTAGTGTCTTTAATCTATTACTAGTGTATTTAATCTATTACTAGTGTCTTTAATCTATTACTAGTGTATTTAATCTATTACTAGTGTCTTTAATCTATTACTAGTGTATTTAATCTATTATTAGTGTCTAGCGACTGCATTCGGTTCTGGGTGTCGAGATGAATCACTTACAGCCAGGGTTGGGGAGTAACTGATTACATGTCCTGCTAGTGAGTGAGTAATAATCAATTAATCAGATTTTTTTTTTTTTTTACTGTAACTAATCAGTTAGGTTAAAAGCTAAAATATTGTAATAAGATGACAGATACTTTTGGTAAACTATACGAGTACTTCTTGGATTACTTTTAAATTCAGAAAGGATATTTGTATAAAAATAATAATTTGACACCTTTCTGTTTTCTCAATTACATTAAATTTAACATTTAAAAAAGTTAAAAGTTCAAGTTTGTTCCACCTTAGCAAATCTGACCACAAGTCAGACACCGTTAGGATGACACTCCAAATATCACATTCGTTGTATGGAGGAGAACAAGGCACTGCGAGATAAGAATACATTCTTCTTTTAATTAAACGAAGAACACTTAACAAAATAACAAAACGAACGTGAAGCTACAATAACAAGTGCTGACAGGCAGCTACACATAGACAATAACCCACAAAATACCCAAGGAATATTGCTACCTAAATATGGTCCCCAATTAGAGACAACGATAAACAGCTGCCTCTGATTGGGAACCAGTCTAGGCAACCATAGACATATAAACACCTAGATATACAACAACCCCTAGACATACAAAACCCCTAGACAAAACAAAAACTACACAAACCACCCTCGTCACACACACCCTGACCTAACCAAACACCAACGTTTTGGCATCATGTGCCTTCTTTGGGTAATCCAAAAGGTAAATTGATGACAATTTTGGACTAGTACCTGTAATGGATTGCATTAAGAAAGTAACCTACCCAACCCTGTTTACAGATGTAGGATCTTAATTTGATTACTCTTTTGTTGCTGAGAATTTTCCTGCATAGCAGGAAATGCAAAATCGTAATGTATTCAAGGTTTAAAAAGGCTTCTAATGTTTGTAATTTCCACTTTAAAATGTCAGACTTGATTTGCCCTAACGAAAAATGTATCAAACCCTACAAAACAAATCCATTAAATATAATCCACATAAGAATTCACATTTCCTGTTGCTGCCAGATTATTTTCATGCTGTAGCAAACTGGCTCAAATTAAGATCCTACATCTGTACCGTGCACTTAGCATGTCCTTCCTTACACACTGTGCCGTCAATGTGCCTCACAACTTTCCCCTAACCTACTGTAAAAAAAAAGGAAGAATCTTACTGAAAGTATTATTTTCTATCCTCATATTTTATGTTATCATCAAACAAGAATGAGTACTATACAATAATTAAGCATTTCAGAGACTGTATTTAGCTTGCCTGATTAGTCAGCCAGTTTCCAAGGTATCAACTTCCTTATGGTTATATGAAAGTAGTCTATACTCTTTCGAAGAATTTGGCAAATTCACAATCGGAAAGAGGATCTCTTGACAATCTCTCCACCCAACACAAGTAGAGCGTTACCATGATGTGTTGTCTCAAACCATACGTATGTGTTTGCTTTTCTCCCATATAGGTTGGGCTCCTGTTGAGGGTGGTCAGAGATAGAGTCACACCACTACGTGTAGTACTGAGAAGAGTGGCCAAGTTCCAATACACGGACTGGTGTATCTAGGTAGGGTGGTCCAGCCCAGGCTCCAGGCTATGCCTCCCTGGCTGTGGGAGAGCTATTCCATGCTGAGTTGAAAGGGACCTGCTTGGCTGGGGAATACGGGAACAGACATGGGGCTGGGACAGTCCAACAAGGCTCCTGTCACCGATGACACAGAGGAGAGTGAGTAATGACCAATGACTGTATATGAATGGACAAAGCCATCGATCACGTGACACCATTCATTCCTATGTGAAGACTCAATATCACATTGAAGCCAAATGAAGTCGGTTAAGATGGGGTCACATGAGATATAACATGCTCATTTTGAGTTACTCCGGGAAGTGCCTGTGAAGGCTACCTCAGTGCTGCTCCTACTCATTGAGTAACTAAATTATCCTTATAACTTCTTCTATGTGCGATTTTAAAATAGTCTGTTCAAAAAGGACATACACTGAGTGTACAAACATTCCATGACATAGACTGGCCAGGTGTATCCAGGTCAAAGCAATGATCCCTTGATGTCACTCAATCCAAAATTAAATCTAGAATCGGCTTCCTATATCGCAACAAAGCATCCTTCAGTCATGCTGCCAAACATACCCTCGTAAAACTGACCATCCTACCGATCCTCGACTTCGGCGATGTCATCTATAAAATAGCCTCCAACACTCTACTCAACAAATTGGATGCAGTCTATCACAGTGTCATCCGTTTTGTCACCAAAGCCCCATACACTACCCACCACTGCGACCTGTACGCTCTCGTTGGTTGGCCCTCGCTTCGTACTCGTCGCCAAACCCACTGGCTACAGGTTATCTACAAGTCTCTGCTAGGTAAAGCCCCGCCTTATCTCAGCTCACTGGTCACCATAGCAGCACCCATATCTCCCTCACTAGCTTTAAGCACCAGCTGTCAGAGCAGCTCATAGATCACTGCACCTGTACATAGCCCATCTGTAAACAGCCCATCTATCTACCTCATCCCCATACTGTATTTATTTATTTATCTTGCTCCTTTGCACCCCAGTATCTCTACTTGCACATTCATCTTGCACATCTACCATTCCAGTGTTTAATTGCTATAATGTAATTACTTCGCCACCATGGCCTATTTATTTCCTTAACTTACCTCATTTGCACTCACTGTAGATAGACTTTTTGTTTTATTTTTTTCAACTGTGTTATTGACTGTATGTTTTGTTTTTTTCCATGTGTAACTCTGTGTTGTTGTATGTGTCGAACTGCTATGCTTTATCTTGGCCAGGTCGCAGTTGTAAATGAGAACTTGTTCTCAACTAGCCTACCTGGTTAAATAAAGGTGAAATAAAATAAAAAATAAAACGTGTTAAATCCACTTCAATCAGCATAGATGAAGGGGAGGGGAAAGGTTAAAGAAGGATTTTAAGCCTTGAGACAGTTGAGACATGGATTGTGTATGTGTGCCATTCAAAGGGTGAATGGGCAAGATAAAATATTTAAGTGTCTTTGAGTGGGGTATGGTAGTAGGTGCCAGACGCACCAGTTTCCCGTGTGAATTAAGAGTAGTCCACCACCCAAAAGACATCCAGCCATCTTGACACAACTGTGGGAAGCATTGGAGTCAATAATGGCATCCTTGTGGAATGCTGTCGGCTCCTTGTAGAGTCCATACCCTGACGAATTGTGGATGTTCTGAAGGCAAAAGGATGTGCAACTTAATGTTTTGTACACTCAGTGTACACCTGGTGTATTAGAAGCCAATTATTGGTACAATGAATGTCTTTAAAAAAAAAATCATTTACATGAAGATTCACCACGAAGAGTGCAATTTTCCATTTACTATGCAGTACCGCAGTCAGCTTTGAACTTCCATGGCTCCAATGAGAGGTCAGTCGTTCTCCCTTGGTAATGACCCAGGCCAACCTGTTATAAAGTGGGCAATGGGGATTATTTGATATTCATCCTGTTGGATCTGTCTTTGCCTGTATAAGCTTCTCTGAGTGTATTCCAGTAGCCTCTATACCAAAAATGAATATGACAGATTGAAAAAACAGATGAAGATAAATAAACAGAAATGTAAGCATCGGTAAATCCACAGTTACTAACATTATTTCTCAAAGTCTTAAATGTTAGCTATGTGTTTCTGAACAATGTAATGGTACAGGTGTAGGATCTTCATTTGATCACCCTGTTGCATTATAACATTCCTGTAAATGCAGGAAATTTAAAGCTTGTAGTGTATTTGAGTTTTAAAAAGGTTTCTGAAGTTTGTAATTTCCAATTTGAAATTTCAAACTTGATTTTCCCTTTCAAAAACATTATCAACCCCTACAGAAATGTCCATCAATTATTAAGATGTTTCCTCTCCTTCATCTACACTGATTGAAGTGGATTTAACAAGTGACATCAATAAGGGATCATCGCTTTCACCTGGATTCACCTGGTCAGTCTATGTCATGGAAAGAGCAGGTGTTCTTAATGTTTTGAATACTCAGTGTATACTAGGTACTGTAAGTGGAGTTCAACATCTTTGAATATCCTCTAGATGAATATAATTCACTGTGGCTAAACCCCAATGAGTCTACAGAGTTAGAGTACATTAGCTATTCAAGGCCTCTCACTGGGTCCCTCTTTAATTAAAGCCATTATGTTTTTCTCTATATTTGACATAATGAAGTATATGTCATCTGAGGGTGTTTTACATTTTGTGATGATGTACGGTTTCTACAGCTAACCTTCTTCACTCCCTAGAATACAGTTACTGTCACAGTATAGACTAGAGAATAGATTCATCGATGGACTAACAAGTTCTGTAAATGTTCATCTCTATCATATTAATGAAGGTGACAGAGCAGAAGCGTAGGATTCTTTATTGCACAGGATGAGGACAGGATCTTGGTAATGGCTGGAG